>NW_011896083.1:0-1840 GCF_000151845.1 Pteropus vampyrus | reverse complement strand
ATGGCAGCAGGGTGGGTAGGAGCAGGGCAGGATGTGAGTGTCTGGGGAGGGGACGGTTTCAGAACTCCTTTGGGACTCTGGCCAGGTGCAGGCACAGGCAATGCCTGGAACTACTGGGTGAATAGGGACACAAGGCCCTCCGGGGAGCTCTGCTGGGAATGGTCAGAAGCACGGGGTCTGGTCATTCTGGTCATTCAAAGGCAGGAAAGGCCAGGAGGGGACCCAGGGTCTTGCAAGTAGGGGCCGGGAAAGAGGCCCAGGGCCGAATTATTGTCCTGCTCCGCAATATGTAAAACTCTCCTCATCTCCGAGACTGCACGCACTTCCTCTCTGTGTGGAGGATGGTAATGCCTCTCATCCTCCAGGTCCCAGCTTCCACGTCGCTGCCCCGGGTTCTGTGTTACCCATGGTCCTCCGCTATTCTCCTTTCTCTATCATGGTGCCCAATCCGTTCCTTTCACAGCGCTTAACACAATTTGTCTTTGTTAGTTTTTCTTGTCCGTCTCTCCCCACTTAAGTGTCAGTTCCATGGGGGTGGGGACTTCATCTCTCATCCTGAGTTATCGCTGGTGCCTGGCATGGCGTCTGGCATGTAGTAGGTTCTAAATAACCGAATTAATGGCCTGGCTGCACAGTGTGACTTGAAGAGCATGTGTTTGACCATACAGCTTCATCCCTGGGTTAAAGTAGGGATCAACACCCCCCCAGAGTAGAGATCAATACACTGGGGTCACACGGTTAGTCTTAAAGATGTGTCACATTAAATTTCACAGTAAGTGACAAGGAGAGTTAGCAATGAAGCCCCAAGGCTGGAATCCTGGCTCTGCATTCTCCTCCCCCTACTCAAGGGAAGAGCATCAGGTACTAAATCCTGAATCCAGCCAGCGCAGATAGTCCAGGGTAGACCCAGGCCTAAATCCAGCCTGGTCAAGAGACACTCAGGAATGCACGTGATTGTCTCCCATGGAGCCACAGCCAGCCACGGAGAATGGAAAGAACAGGCTTTAATGGGCAAAAGCTGCCATCTCCTTACTTAGCAATGTTATGTGTCTTTTTAAATAACATATTTAAATAAGTAATGCAAACTGTGAAAATCTGTAGTTAAAAATGAGCTGGGAGGGGCGGGAATAAATAATCTAACAGATGGTTGCCGTGCCTCCCTCTGCGACAGGTGGGACAGAATCATCTGCATGAACACGTCTCTGAAGGTCTTTTTTTAGTGGTTCATTTATTGGCATACAGCAGAATGAGCCGTGCACATTCAAACTGCAGAGTCAGCCCAACCCACAGCAGCTCTGGAAAGGAGGACTTGGCCTTGACCATGCTCACATATGACAAGAGAGTGTCCCTCTCACCAAAAAGCAGAAAAGGGGAGAGGAAATCATACATATCTGGTTAAAGGCGTGGAGATCTGACCAAAGGTGGGGAAAGGAGACCTGAGTCTTGCCCTTGGGTGGCCAAGTCACGTCCCCCTCCCCCGTGCTGCCTCTCACAGCCGCTTGGCCTTCTCCCTGCTGCTTCGCCCAAACCTCTCTGACAGCCAAGACCACCGGGACCTTGGGAGGATCCTGCTTGGTTCGCTAATTAGTTTGCGTAGGAGAGTCTTGTGCCCCCGTTTGGAGGTAGAGACGAGCCCGTGTCCTCCAACATCCCAATGGCCAATCCCAGGCTGCCTGTGTTGAGCTCTTCCCACACAGCCATCCTCGTTTCCCAACCTGGCCTTCAGTTTGTGGCCACGCTCCACAGACAGAGTCCCTTCTCATCAGCATTCTGCCACTGCGTGTTGCGGGCTGGCCTCCCCGCCAGGCCTCCAGCCCCTGCATGTGTGAGCACTAAAGGC
>NW_011896082.1:1752-3560 GCF_000151845.1 Pteropus vampyrus | reverse complement strand
CCGCTCCCTCCTCACTCCGTCAGGCAGTAATCATGCAGCTCGTACTCTGCCAGATGGCGAACGTTCTAGACTCTGGGAATATACACGTGAGCAAAACAGGCAGAAGTCCCTGTGGTTGTGAATCGTGCCTTCTAAGATGGGGGAGAGGAAGAAGCGGACAAACAACAAGCACCTAAAACATACCGTATGTCAGGAAGCTGTAAACAAAGTGAAAAATGACCAGAGCGGGATCAGGAATGGGCGCGGGGTTTGCAGTGATGGATGGTGTGGTCCGTGGAGATCTCATCAAGCAAGACGGCATTTGAGCAAAGATGTGAGAGCCGGTTACGTGATATCAGGGGGAGAATTATTCTGGAAGAAGCGACTCTCAGTGCAAAGGCCTTGAACAGGAGCGGTGAGGAGGCCTGAGTCTCTTGAGTGTCGTGAGGAGGTGGGAGTGAGTAGATGAGGTTGGGGCCATGTGGGCCACTGTAGGGGGACCTCACTCTGAGAGACATGGGAGCCCCTGGAGAGTTTTGAGCAGAGGAATGACAGGATCTGACTTGTGTCTCAGAGAGACGGCTCCAGCTGCTCATTAAGAACACTGTCGGGGACACTGAGTGTAAACAAGAGATCTCATAGGAGGCTGTTGCAATAATGTGGATGAGAAACGGTGGTGGCCGGGCCTGTGGAGGTAACCATGAGACAGGTGAGAAGCAGTGGGATTTTGAGAGCATTTTGAGCATAGAGCCGACAGGATTTGCTGATGGATTGGGATTTGGGGCTGAGAGAGAAGTCAAAGTTGGTTCTGCGGTTCCCGATCAGTAACTAGGAGCATGCGGCAGCTGAGAAAGCAGGCTTGGGGAGATGAGCAGTTCAGCCTGGCCATGTTGCGTTTGGAAGGGCTGTCGGACATCCAGGCAGAACTCTGCATAGGCGCTTGGACGTGCAGGGCTGGTGGTCAGGGGTGAGGACCCGACTTTAATGAAGTAGTGCTTCCCATCAGGCTGCTGGTTGACTTGGGTTAAGTGAGGTCTCAGAGCAGAGTGGGCACACAGCTGTGTCGCTAGGTTTCAGAACATACTCCAGCCCATCTGGTCTCATGATTACCGTCCCTTCCACGGTATTGTGGACATTGCGGTGGGGACAAATACAAGCTGTCTTACAGCTCCATCCGGTACTGTCCGCAGCAGCTTGGACTGTTGGCACGATCAGACAGAGCGCTGTCTTCTCTGGTCCTGTGTGTATTTTTTGAAAAGCCTGAAAACAGATTTTTCCATCACCTCATGTCAGTTTGGGGGCAGGGGAATTGGGACTAGGAGAAAAAAAACAATTAGGAAAAATACCATTTTATTCTGAGAGAAACCAATGCAAGAAAAAACCCTTTGTCTTATTTCTCTTTTCAAATGAAAAATAGTTTCTTCCGCTTAGTGGATCCTTGTGTAATAGTCATTAATCGAAAATATTATCCCAGAAGACGGAAGTCCAAAACGGGGATGTTTAATGCACTTTCAGGTGTGGTTCCCAGGACATCTGTTTCCTAGGGTTGCTGAAGTAAAATGCCATCATTTGGGTGGCTTCAAACAACAGAAATTTATTCTTTCACATTCCGAAGGCCAGAAGTCTGACGCGACAGGGATGAGTGAGGTGTGGCAAACACCGATGCAGCCTGTGGAGGTGGAGTGACCTGGCCAACGTCATGACAGGGGCTGGTGGCCAAAGTCTGTCTCCGAACTTATCTGAGGCTCTGTCTCTTTTGATCCTTTGCTGCATCAAAGCCTCTCCGACTTGAAACAGCTGTTGTTGTGCGGTTATATTCATGAGAAGCT
>NW_011896082.1:0-357 GCF_000151845.1 Pteropus vampyrus | reverse complement strand
GTGACTCCAGTGGCCCCAGTGCAGGATGTCAGGCAATGGAGACATCTAGAAAGAGGACTGTGATTAGCCAGGTCCAAGTCCAAGAGGAACAAGGGCCTGATCCACCTGTTCCTGATGGATCAGCCATCTCTCCGTCTTCAGACCAAGTTTAGATTTGAGCCCCCCAGCCCCCTCATTAAATCGGCTTGATCTGAGTGTGTGTGAGTTTTGTGTTTGGCTGTTTTTTTTTTTTTACTATTTTTTGTGTGAATTGAGGTATAACTGGCATACAATGTTATATTAGTTTCAGGTGTGCAGCATGGTGATTCGACATTTATTTGTGTACGTTGTGAAGTGGTCACCCCAGTAAGTCTAGTC
>NW_011896081.1:1153-3642 GCF_000151845.1 Pteropus vampyrus | reverse complement strand
ACTGGTTGAACTTGCCAACCTATGCTCCTCCTTACCTTGTAAACCCTTCAGAAGAATCCAGGCCCCGCCCACTCTGGTTCCCAGCCACCCCATCCTTCCACGGAGGCCATGGTTTTGGATGCGATCGTCTCAGGCACAAGCATTCCCTTCCAGTCGCCATGCAGTGAGCTCTCCCGTGGCAGGGGGCCGTTAGCCTAGGAAACTCACAAGCAGGATTTTAATGAGCGGTTCCCCTTCGCTGTCTTAAAGTGTGGGGGACTATTGTGGGCCCGGGGCTGGGGGTGTGGGGCTGGTAAAAAAAAAAAATATGCCAGGCAGTGGCCTCCCCTTGGCAAATACCCAAGTAGGACCGTCTTATCTGATGAACAATCTGCTGACTGCTTCGAGCTCATCACACCTGGTATAAGACACAGGAGAGTCTGTAAGCGAGGGTAAAAGGTGACTTTTTGGGGGTGGGGGGAGATGTTGTTGTTTTTCATTTTTAGGTGCCAGGCTACACCAGGGACGCAGAGAGAATCTACAGTCCTTAAACCTAGGGTGGGTCACGTCTCCAGCAGGGAAAGAAAACGCTGCTCAAGACATTGGTTCAAATCCCACGAATGGGTCTGGCCAAATGAGGTCAGTTCCCCTGGAAAAGTAACAACAGAATTGCTTTTGGCTGATGCTCATCGGAGACATCTTGGATGAACAGTCAGTTCTGTCTTCAGCTAACTAAAAAGCAGAAAACTTTGCTTCTAGGATGCCAAGAGTATTTGTCGGACAAAGATGCCCTAAAGATGAGAATTACATAAACTCTAGGGCCCTGTGTTAGTTATTTGAACTATTAATGATTTAATGAGAAATAGCCTATTTAGAGACTTTTGGTAGCTTGGTTTACATGCCAAATAATCATCTTTTCAGGCAGCAGAGTCACAATAGCTAAAATGTGGAAGTAACCCGCAAGTCCATCGATGGGCGAGTGGATACGCAAAACGTCTCTACATACAATAAAATACCATTCAGCCTTAAAAAGGAAGGGCATCGTGACATACACCACGACACGGATGGACCTGGAAGACATTATTCCAAGTAAAATAACCTAGTCACGAAAAGACAAATACTGTATGATTCTACTTACACGAGATATTCAGAGTAGTCAAAATCACAGAGAAAGTGCATGGCGGTCACCAGGGGCTGGGGGACGGAAGGGGGGAACGGGGTGTTATTGCCTAGTTTTCCAAGATGACAGTCCTGGAGATGGAGGGTGGTGTTGGGTGCATGATAGTGTCAATGTATTTGATACACTTAAAAGCGGTCGAGATGTTCCATTTTGTCACGTGTATTTCACCATTCACAAAATCGGGGGGAGTGGACCTTGGGCGATTTTTACCCTTTGCGTCCTGCTAAGGGGCTCTCCCCCGCCCCCAGCTGCGTCCTCGATGTTCTGTACACAAAGCGGTTCGGTTTCACTTCCGTACCCACACTTTTTGCTTCCTGGCGGCTTCCTGTCCTGCTTGCCTTGCCGACTTTCACTTCTGGTTTGCTTTGACTGCTCCCTCCCGGATGGCGTCGCCTTTTTAAGCATAGCGAACGGGGCACGACTCCAATCAATCGCCTGCATGTTTTTGTCTCCGTGAAAACAAAAGCGAACAAGCACCCCCAGCATCTTCCTCCTTTAATTCGAGTAGATGTCGGATGCTCGAGGTCAGGCTCTGCTGATTTCTGGATTACTCAGCTCCCTCTCCTCCTGAAGCATTAAAGGGGGACGTCTGATTAGAAAAGGTGCAGAGCCACGTGGCGCGAAGGTCGAGGTCAAATGCACACAGTGCAGAACCCGGTCTCCTTCTCTGTCTCTTTCCTTCCCCCACGCCCTGCTCAGAACATTTACACCCAGGAAAGGGTGAAGCGGGGCGAGCTCCTGCGGTCGCAGAGTGAGCATGAGTCCCAGGAATTAAAAGGAAAACTAGAAGGTGCTTTGAAAAATAAGGTTTTCCGGCACTGCTTTTCTCACGGGAAATTCTCTTTTTCTTAGGTCTCAGGGTGTCTTTCCTTTCCGTGTTTCTTACCCGCTTCTTACCACCTGTTCCTTAATCTATACGTTAACGTTAAATATTCCCTTGGGCATATAGGATGACTTTCGCGATTTAAACAATGAAATGGCTTCTCCTTTATTTCTCCCTTTCTCTCTCGGCTCCCAGCAACCTGGCTAATAGGCTCCCGTGGAAGGGGTGTCTCCTCTCCATCCTTCTGTGTCCTGCGGTGACCTCTGCAGCAGAATTCAGGGGCGAGACAGGCTGTGCCAGAGCAGTGCTGGCTCCGGCAGATTCCTGGGCCTCTCTGATCCCTATAAGCCCTACTCGCTCATGCCGGCCCCTTGAGGCTGTTGACATTATTCAGTGGGAAAATGGGTGCCAAGGCTTGGAACGTGGTGCTTCTACGGGGCTGCCCACAGCGGGGGCGGGGGCGGGGGAGGCAGATGAGAGAGAGGAAAATGCCGGGCTCTGGGTGCT
>NW_011896081.1:0-848 GCF_000151845.1 Pteropus vampyrus | reverse complement strand
TCACTTCCGTACCCACACTTTTTGCTTCCTGGCGGCTTCCTGTCCTGCTTGCCTTGCCGACTTTCACTTCTGGTTTGCTTTGACTGCTCCCTCCCAGATGGCGTCGCCTTTTTAAGCATAGCAAACGGGGCACGACTCCAATCAATCGCCTGCATGTTTTTGTCTCCGTGAAAACAAAAGCGAACAAGCACCCCCAGCATCTTCCTCCTTTAATTCAAGTAGATGTCGGATGCTCGAGGTCAGGCTCCGCTGATTTCTGGATTACTCAGCTCCCTCTCGTCCTGAAGCATAAAAGGGGGACGTCTGATTAGAAAAGGTGCAGAGCCACGTGGCGCGAAGGTTGAGGTCAAATGCACACAGTGCAGAACCCGGTCTCCTTCTCCGTCTCTTTCTTTCCCCCACGCCCTGCTCAGAGCATTTACACCCAGGAAAGGGTGAAGCGGGGCGAGCTCCTGCGGTCGCAGAGTGAGCATGAGTCCCAGGAATTAAAAGGAAAACTAGAAGGTGCTTTGAAAAATGAGGTTTTCCGGCGCTGCTTTTCTCACGGGAAATTCTCTTTTTCTTAGGTCTCAGGGTGTCTTTCCTTTCCGTGTTTCTTACCCCCTTCTTACCACCTGTTCCTTAATCTATACGTTAACGTTAAATATTCCCTTGGGCATGTAGGATGACTTTCACGATTTAAACAATGAAATGGCTTCCGCTTTATTTCTCCCTTTCTCTCTTGACTCCCAGCAACCTGGCCAATAGGCTCCTGTGGAAGGGGTGTCTCCTCTCCATCCTTCTGTGTCCTGCGGTGACCTCTGCAGCAGAATTCAGGGGCGAGACAGGCTGTGCCAGAGCAGTGCTGG
>NW_011896080.1:3693-5667 GCF_000151845.1 Pteropus vampyrus | reverse complement strand
AAAAAAGAGAATAAAGCCCAAAAATACAAAATAAGAAGTGACATAGGGAAATAACCATTGCAACAGAGGAAATTAAAACATGTGAGATAATTTAGTACAAGTTTATGCAAATAAATTTCAAAACATTAAAATGAATACTTTCACAAGAAAATATAGTTTACCAGAATTGACCCCCGTAGATTCTAGTATTGCTAGAATCAAAACATGAACAAAGACAAGTTTGGAGGGAAGGTAGAGAAATTGGAACTCTCATGTATGCTAATGGGGCAGCTGCTTTGGAAAACAGTCTGGTTTAACAAGGTTAAACATGGAGTTACCATGGGACTCAGCAAATCCAACCTAGGTATCTACCCAAGAGAAGTGCAAATGTAGATCTTCACAAAAACTTGCACATGAATGTTCATAGCTTTGTTCATAACAGCCCAAAAGTAGAAACAGTCCATAAGTCCATTAACTGATGAATGGGTAAACAAAATGTGGTATATTCATACAATGTAATATTATAAGGCTATAAATGGAATGAAGTACTGACATGCTACAATGCGAATGAACCTTGAAAATATTATGCCAAGTGAAAGAAGCCAGACACAAAGGCCATGTATTATACGATTCTATTTATATGTAATGTTTAGAATAGGCAAATCTTTAGAAAAAGGAAATAGGGTTAGGGATAGGGTGTGAGAGCTAATGGATATGGTGTTTCTTTTGGGGGTGATGAAAAATATTCTGGAATTATATAGTGTTGAATCATGTGCAACTTTATGAATATACTAAAAACCATTGAATTGTACACTTTAAAAGTGTGAGCTTTATGCTTTGTCAATTATATCCCAATAAAGCTTTTATTTGAAAAAGTGAATAAAAGTGGAGGGATGAGAATAAGAACTCTATGAACTGATACGGAATTATTTCCAGTTTATATTGTTAAGAAATAAAAGTAAAGTGCAACCAACTGGAAGCAACCCAAATGTCCATGAACCGAATAGTACACAGCAATAAGAAGGAACTACTAGCACTTTTAAGAACAATGGATGAATCTCAAAAGCATTATGCTGAGTGAAAGAAGCCAGATGACACAAAGGGCTAAATACTGTATGATGATTCCATTTCTATGATAGTCTAGAAAAGGTAAAATAATAGAGAGGAATTAAATCGGTGTTTGCCAAAGGCTGAGAGTGAAAGAAGATTGACTGCAAAAGGGCATAAGGATCTTTTTGAGGCGATGGGAGTATTTTATGTCTTGATTTTGGTGGTGGTTACCTGGCTGTATACAGATCAATATCAATCAAACAGTACACTTAAAAAGGATGAATCTGACTGAATAGATATCATACTTCAATAAACCCTCCTAAAAAAAGCGAAAAAGCATATTTTGTATGTTTCTGTATTTTGTGTAAGTAAGAGAAATAAAAGTCTATATATGTATCTGCTTATTTTTGTAGAAGGAAAAAATTAAGGCTAAACCAGAAATAAATGAAATGGCTTACTTACAGGGATTAGGTGAGAATGAGGTGGGAGGCAGAGAAAAAGAAATGTGACTTTTCAGAATATACTTTTTCATATAGTTTTAACTTTTAAACTGTGGTAATAATGTTTTACATATTCAAAAATAAAAATTAAGTTGACAAGGATGGGGAAAAACCTTAAACTTTCATTTTAAAATGAACCTAGTTGTAAGTCAAATTAATAACAAATCAATCGTCCAGAAGAAAAAATAAAATTAGTTCAAGTAATTTTGAACACATGATTCGTTTTTTAAAATTTATTTATTTTAATTAGTTTCAAGTATACAGTACATTGGTTAGACATCTATATAGTTCGTAAAACGATCCCCTCAATTGCTCCCTCCCTCCCCTGACCCTCCATCTAGCCAACATATTAATATATTAATGCTAACTGCATTCCCTATGCCATGCTCCCCATCCCTGTGACCATCCATCAACTACTAATGTGTACTTCTTTAACCTTTCACCC
>NW_011896080.1:0-583 GCF_000151845.1 Pteropus vampyrus | reverse complement strand
CAGGTGTCAGGGGCTGCAGAATACATTGTTTATTAAAGAGTAAGTAATTTTAAAATGCGCTAATCTGAAGGATACATCTTGTTAAAACAGTAACCGCAGCAATGGTTAGAATTTAGATGGCCAAAGTTGCCTTCTCAAGTAGGTGGTCCATAAGCACCCCACTAAAGACAGAGACCAGGCTTAAAAATTACTGGCTGCCCTCTGACTTAGTGTTTTTCTGCAGCACTTCTCAGGGACAACCTAGCAGCCAGAGCGATGTTGTCAAAACACAGATCCTATCAGGTCACTCTTCTTCCCTTCCCATTCCCCACTCCCACCTCATCTTCTTCTAATAGCTCCCCCCTGCCACCCCTAGCTTTTGCTTAGGCTTGCTGCTCTGTCCACAAGAAACACTTTTCCCTACTTTCTCAAAACACATTAATGCAATTAAAAAGTGTTCATTCTAGTGATGAAAAGAAATGAGCTAGCAAGCTATGAAAACACATGGAAGAAACCTTAAATGCACATTACTAAGTGAAAGAAGCCAAACTGAAATGGGTACACTGTGTGTTTCCAACTATATGACATTCTGGAAAAGGCAAAA
>NW_011896079.1:474-1845 GCF_000151845.1 Pteropus vampyrus | reverse complement strand
AGAACTTGAACTTGACAGGCCACAGCTCCAGTGTTTGGGTGCTGTGCCTATGTTCATTGAACACACTCTCTGAGCACCTTCTACATGCCAGGCCCTGGGCTGAATCCTGAGGGTACAGTGTGAGTAAGAAATTGTCCCATTCCTGTATCAGGGACTGTTCAATTCAGACGAGGGGGCAGATGTTACGAGCAAAATCACGGCGGCGAAAAGTTACGCTGCCACAGGAGCGACAAGTGTGGGAAGCAAGGAAGGGCTCCCAGAGACGTCTGCTCTCCCATGAGCTCCCTCGGTGGCTCCCCGCTCCCCCCCACTTCTCTCCTCCCCCCACCACACAGCCCATCTCCATCTCCTATCTCCTCCAGTTGTGACTCCCCTCCCCCAAACGGGACCTGTCCCTGAGGAGAGGGGTGTCTTCCCTCTGGGGCCCAATGTCACCCACAGCTTGGAACAGAAGGGCCACCCAGCTTTTGCGGGTAGTAGTGGTCACTGCTCCCCCAGGGCTCTCAGCCAGGTCCCCTGGTCCCCAGTAGCTCCAAGTTGCGGGGGAGGGGGCCACTGGGCCTTACTTGCCCCCCTTGGTTTATTTATTTATTATGATTTTTTAGTCCAGTTAAAAGGTTTACTATCCAGACGCGTCTAAGTGGCCTCACTTAGCGTAAGTAACTCTATAAATCAGGGGAACTGTTAGCATCCACTGCACAAGCTGGCTATCAATCTCCCCCAGGTCACAGCCAAACAGGAAGGGGAGAAAAAAAGAGTTACCACCCAGGGGAGATTTAAAACACACGCACAGTGCACACACAGACTGTGCACGCGCACACACTCAGGCGTCTCTGCATCTGTACAATCGTATTAGTTCACACGTGCACACGCAGAGGAGCCCGAAAACTGGCAAGGCTGCACGTGGTCAGCGCAGCAGTGCACAGACACGGCTCCCACAGCCCGAAGGGGAGACAGAGCCGGGGAAGAGGGGAGTCTCCGGGGGACCCCAGGGCTTTGCTCTCAGTGCCCGAGCTGTCCCGCCCAGGCGAGTGGCTCTGAAGCGCTGCGGAGGGGCTCTGCTTGGACCCCTTCCCTCTCCGTGGCCTCTGCCCCTGCCAAGCCCAAAGGGACCAAGCTTTCCCCTCCTGTGTGCCCAAGGTAAGCACTCTGAAGGGAGGAGGAGCCCGAGGAAGGGGGCAGGGATGCTGTCAGCTGCAGGCCACTGCCACGAGGCATGCTGTGGTCCCAGGTCCTTGCTCTCCGCGCCCGAGGCTGGGCACACCCCAGACATGGCACAGGACTCAAGAAGGCAGCACCACCCAAAGGAGCGGAGGACTGGAGGGTGCCAAGGCGAGGTGAGTGCCTGGGGTGGCCTCAGGAATGCCCCAC
>NW_011896079.1:0-424 GCF_000151845.1 Pteropus vampyrus | reverse complement strand
GGGGAGACAGAGCCGGGGAAGAGGGGAGTCTCCGGGGGACCCCAGGGCTTTGCTCTCAGTGCCCGAGCTGTCCCGCCCAGGCGAGTGGCTCTGAAACGCTGCGGAGGGGCTCTGCTTGGACCCCTTCCCTCTCCGTGGCCTCTGCCCCTGCCAAGCCCAAAGAGACCAAGCTTTCCCCTCCTGTGTGCCCAAGGTAAGCACTCTGAAGGGGGGAGGAGCCCGAGGAAGGGGGCAGGGATGCTGTCAGCTGCAGGCCACTGCCACGAGGCATGCTGTGGTCCCAGGTCCTTGCTCTCCGTGCCCGAGGCTGGGCACACCCCAGACATGGTACAGGACTCAAGAAGGCAGCACCACCCAAAGGAGCGGAGGACTGGAGGGTGCCAAGGCGAGGTGAGTGCCTGGGGTGGCCTCAGGAATGCCCCAC
>NW_011896078.1:2970-5438 GCF_000151845.1 Pteropus vampyrus | reverse complement strand
GCCCTGCCCTGCTGCTGGCCAGTGATACCCGCGCTCACACGACGGACGCAAGGCGCCCGCGCCCCAACGCCTGATGCTCAGATCTTGAAGGATGAGATGGGGCCTCGGCGGTTACACAGCGCCGCATGAGCCAGGCTTCCTCTGCGCGCCCTGGTGCACCCCGGGCCGTGTCCTGGGCGCGGGCCTCCTGGGGACTGACTCTGTGGCGCGTGCGCGCTCCAGTTCCTCGCCTGGAACCCCCGAAGCCCCGCATGCCGGGATGTCCCTTCACCACTGCGCGGAGCAGAGCAGGGTGATTCACCAGCGTGGGCGTTTCCCCCTCGCACCCGGGGGCACAGCCTGGCAGGCTTCCAAGTAGAGATGGGAGGAGGTTGTAAAAATCCACATTATTCTTAAAAACGAGTCTACCTTTTTAAAATCTACATTAGTTTGGGCTGCAGTGCACAAAGGCCTCAGCCTGTAACCCCTCGGTGATGCAGGATCTGTCCTCACCAAACCCTCTTAAGTCGAAGCCTTTCCATTCCGCACAATTTCTGGGGCGGCCCTCCTCCTCCCCGAGGCCCTCGGACGTGGACGTGCGTTTGAGAGGGGAGACCCTCCTTGAATCTGCACCCAGACAAATCCCACCTCTGGAGTAATGCAGGCCTCCAACCCCACTTCACATTGTGTGTGAACGTTTTCACTTCTTTTCAGTAAAATGCAGTGATAAATGTCCTAGTCCGCTCCCCATCGCTCACTCGCACCTGTCTCGAACTTCAGGTCCAGGGGTGGGGGAAGTGGAGCTCTGTTCTCCTTTCCAGAGTCAGCCTCAGTTTCCGACTCCATTCCTGAGCTGGGACATCTGGCCACTTCCTCCTGCCAGCCCTTTGTGTGCGAGGGCCAGCAAGGGACTCCACACCCTGCCCCTCCGCTGGCGCCCCAACCTCTCTGTCCTCCTAGGAGGGGGCCTAATCTTCAAGACTGGCCGGGGACCCCAGCCCCTGTGACTCTTCTGACCTCCTGAAGCCCAGTGTTGACCAGCGATGGCAGAACTTGGCCTGCGTCCTGCCTGGGGTGGTCACCATGAAGCTATGGGCAGAGAGCGGCAGAGTCCATCCTCCCAGGGTACTTCAGGGGTTCCTAAGCACCCTCCCCAGAAGGGAAGGCCACCCCGCAGACAGGGTCCGCCGGCCTGGGCCCCAGCGGTCACCTACCTTCCCAACCATCGGTTCATGCACCAAGTTTTCAATTCTGAGTCCACTTCTACAGCCAGCCTTGCTCGTCTGCACTCTTCCCTGCCCATCTACCTCTCACTTCTGAGTTTGCTGTTAAAGGGGAGAAAACGTGGGGACCTAGAAAACAATGGGTCTTCCCAGTCTCAGCGCAGACTGTGTCCCAGAGGTCCCCTGGGTGAGACCCACTGCTGTGGAAGTTGAACGTGGCCGGGGAAGCGTGGTGACCTGGCAGGAAGCGGTGACTGGAGTGGGAACACGTTAGATTTCCACCTGCTCCACCTGGTCCCTCACACCCGCCCCAGCCGTGGAGTTGCTAATGTGCCCATTTTACAGACGGAGACGGAAGTCTGGCGGCAAAGCAGAGCCTTGAAAGGCTGTAAGAACTGCCAGCAGCCCGGAGTAGAGACTGGCCTAGGCAGGAGTGTTCTGCCTTGGCTCCTGTCACTTCTCTCTGCTCCTGGGGTGGGGGGGCCCCTTCTGGGTTTCTCTCTCTCTCCTCCTGCCTCAGGGAGACTCTGGACAAAGAAGCGAGGCCCACAGCCCCTCCTGCCCAGCGGGAGAGCCGGCGGCACAAAGGTCGCGGCCCCAGCCGCCCTCGTTCTTGCCCAGGGTGTGGGACCTTCCGGAAAACCCACCCCTCTCTGGCCTCGATTTCTTCAAGTACGGAGGTTTAGCCTGGTGATTCCTGTGCTTTCTGCGGATTGTGCATTCTCTGCTGACTCTCCAAATCCTAAGTCCTTCTGCACACAGGGATCCTGCCCGCTCCGGGGCAGTGGAACCGGGGCGGGAGGGTCGTGGGGGCGCGCTTGGCACGTCTGTGCCGCCCCGCACCTTTCCATGCGCAGCCGAGAGGCCAGCAGATCCGGGAGCTCTGGCGGCCGCCCGAATGGCCTTGGCCCTAAAACCTGCCTGACGCTGGCTCCCCGACCCCAGCGGTTCTCCCAAGCCCCATCCCAATCCCGCAGCACATCGCCGGGCGCAGACCGCCCCCGTCCTCGGGAACAGATTAAATCAATTACGATGCCGCTTCCGCGCCCTGCCCTTGGGAGCTACCAGAGGGGCGAGCAAGTAATTCTGCCTAATTGAGCTCTTTCTAAATGCATCTTTCTCGCCTCACCTGGCACTGGGGCTTCACAATTCCTCGCCAAGATTGCTTAGGTGAGAAATGGTGCCACCGCCCAGAGCCGCAGGCCAGAGGCCTCTGAGTGCAAAGAGGAGTCCGGAGTCGGTCTGTCTGTCCATCCTCCCCCCACC
>NW_011896078.1:0-811 GCF_000151845.1 Pteropus vampyrus | reverse complement strand
TTATGGACCCGAGAGAATTCCTCCCGGGCTTGAAAGGGATTACGCGGATCGCAGGAACATGGCTAAGTGGAAGTGGGAGAAACCCGACGAGTAACGGGGACAGAAACTTTTCTCGAACTAAATTTCCAGGATTTTACGGGAAAGCGTACTTGAGATCTCGCTACCAGCTTTTCACAGTGGCGGCCGTTGTTTTCTCATCGGCAAGACAGGCTCGGATCGCGTGGTTTCGGAAGTAGCATACTGGCATGTTTGGAGACTCGCAGATGTGTGGTGTAGAACACGTTCAGGCCCAAAGCCTACCCCGAGCGGTCATTGTATACCTCCCACTGTGTACCCCAACACATGCATTCAACACACACACACACACACACACACACACACACACACACACACACACACAGCGGGCCTGGTCTCTTCCACTCCCCCACAGAAAGTACCCAAAGCCCTTGGGAGCGGCCCCCCGAAGTTTCCCAGGTGGGTAGGATAGTGATGTCTGTGTGGAACCACCTGGTTGGGACCATACCGAGGCTCTCTCTCTACCTCGAAGCAGGAGGACACTCAGGACAGACATCCACAGGCTGGAAGCTCTGTATATACTGGGAAAAGCACCAAACACGTGCTATTTCTGATCAGGACGATTGGCGGTGGCCTCGGACTGGGACACCGGCCGCGTGTCTTTTGCTCCCAGGCCCTTGGTGCGAGGGGTGCCTCCCTCCCGGTCTATGGTTTGAGCCTAAAGCCGAGCTCCTCACCCGGCTTTTGGAGACTCAGGGGAGAGGCTCAGACGGAACTAATGACCCCCAAGACCTGG
>NW_011896077.1:3923-6154 GCF_000151845.1 Pteropus vampyrus | reverse complement strand
AAGAAGGGGCCGTTGTTAAAAGAGTCTCTCTCTTAGATATTCTGCTAGATGTAAAAATGAGCAACAAAAAAATGTGCCGTCAGGTACTGCAGCATCAAATGAACGAGATGGGACAGATGTAAATAACTGAAGTATAAGGTAGACTACATTTAGCCAAGGTAGCAATGTTTTCACATACCTTCGTTTCTTGCTAGAATTAGTTTGCTGCTATAAATATCTAGTTGAGACAAAACAACTGGGGTTTCCAACAGTCACCTGTATTGAAGCCATATATGTTTCACTTGATCCATTGAAAGTTTCTTTGGAATTAAATTATTTCAAATGAATATATGGGGCCAGATATGGTCAAATGTAGTTGATCCTTTGATTCTGAAAATCTTCAGGAATATCACTGCTAATCACCTTACGTCATAAATACATCAATCTAGCCACTTTAATTTCTATCTGATTTATCTGTTTTCTGATCTGTGTTGTTTTCTTTTGGAACTGTGTTTCCAGAGGTTCTTTCTAAAGATGCTTAGTGGAATATTTGCTTATTTTGAATTACTTCAAACATTCTTTAGTTAAATTTACTTTAGTTAATCTGTTCTTAAAAAGCAATTAAATTGCTCTTAAAGGTACCTATGAATTTTTCATTTTGATGCTATGTGTTCATTAAAATTTCTTACAAATTGTGTTATTCAGGGATTGTATGTCAGAACCTAGCTTCTTGTAACTAAAGAGGTAGAATTAAAAATATATGCTCTATTCATGTGTATATTCAGGTTATTCTCAGTGAATCATTTTTTTACTTTTTTTCCTTCAAAATGTTCCAAGTTGAAAAAATACTTTCAAGGTTAGTTTAGATAGCTTATTTAAAAAAGAAAAAAAAAAAAGAAAAAAGATGGATGGTAGGGAGGGAAATTATTGGAGAACTATCTCACAAAACCATAGGCAAAGAAAACAGCTAAGCATCAGAGAAACCAAACCCAGGACAGGAGAGCCAACAGGAGCCACAATTCCCCTCTGAATCTCATTTGGGGCTTGCACAGGCTGTATCTTTGCTTCTCTCTTCACTTTTTTCCCTCTCTCTAAATAAATTGCTTTATTGGTGTATAAAAGCCGTAAGTGTACAGTTCAATAAATTTTCACAAAGTGAACTCACCAGTGAAATCACCACCCAGATTGATCACTAGAACAGTGTTTATGTTGGAAGAACCTTTTTTGCCTCTCCCACTCTTTAGCTCTCTCCACTCAAAGGTGAACTGTCATAAATTAGTTCTATCCGATTTTGAACTTTCATAAAATGGAACTATACAATGTGTAGTCTTGTACATCTGGTCTCTGTCACCCAATATTTTTGTGGGAGTCACCTATAATGTTATGTGTTGTTTCATTTCTTTCCATTGCTTTATAGTATTCCGTGGTACAAATATGCCTGAATTTATCCATTCTACTGTGGTTGGAAATTCAGCTTGTTTTTATATTTGACTATTAAAAATGTGCTTCTGTGCACGCACGTAACTCTTGTGCACATATTTGTGCATTTCTGTTAGACGTATACCTGGGAGTAGAAATCCTTGATTGTAGGTTACGTGCATATTCAACATAAGTCGATCCCACTAGACAAATTTCCAAAGTGGATATACCAGCGATGTGTGGCTTCTTCAGTTGCTTCACACTCACCCTGCAATAAGATGTATGTAAATTAAAACAGCAATAAGATGTTAAGACAATATAAATTACATTTGATTATAGTAGTACATATCCAGGATGAAAGTAAGTAAATCAATTATAGTATTTTTTAAATCTAGAATTTTTATTTTATGTTTTAATATATAGAGTCCTATTCTCAGCAGAAAGTCTCCATCTTGTCATCAACTTTGGGGGCTTTTTAGTCAGTTATATTAAAGTCCATGTGAGATAACCCCAATGTCTAGATCATCAGTGTAAGTGTTTCTTTTGTCTGCTTTCCCTCTTGGTTCTATCTTTCGGTATGCCTTGTAAATTTTAACTGAAAACTGAATTTGAAAAAAAAAAAAAAGCTTGAGAGGCTTTGGAAATGTAGCCTTCCTCTGAGAGAGGATTTTTCTTTAGCTTCTTGCAGAAAGTTAGAGTAAGAATAGGCCTTTATCTAGTCTTACCCTGAATTGATCTGGAACCAGATTTTAACCTTTTTAAGGACTCACCTATCTAGTTGTTCAAATGTCCCAACTGAAGACTGAGCTGTTTACTAGGTTCCTTTGACTTTG
>NW_011896077.1:0-2035 GCF_000151845.1 Pteropus vampyrus | reverse complement strand
CTAACCAGGCCCGACCCTGCTTAGCTTCCAAGATCAGATGAGATCGGGCTTGTTCAGGGTAGCATGGCCATAGACAAATAATTATTTTTAATAACAAAACCTGTAAATAAAACAAAATGGCATAATATAAAAGAAAGTGAAATTATGAAGAAACGTAAGATGTGGGAAAGGTGGAATGCTTTGAGAAGGTGACATTTATTCAGAGACTCAAAGGATTAGGTATTACCCTTGCAAAAATCTAGCGGGGGAAAGGTGACGCAGATAGAAGCAAAAGCAAATGACAATATCCTTGTGCTAACCAGCCTCCAGTGATCCATTCCCCTTGATACTTATGTCTTTGTATATAACATCCTGCCAAAATGAATACTGCTAACTTGTATAACCAGTATGACAATGCAGAAATAATATCACTTATGAAGCTAGGTCATTAAAAACATCGGGGCTTCCATCTTGTTCTCCTGGACCACTCATTCTTGGGGAAGTCAGTTGCCATGTCATGAGGACACTCAACATATGGTTAGGGCCATGTGATAAGGAACTAAAACATCTGCCAAGAGCTAATGAAGAACAGAGGCCACCAGCCAACAGCCATGTGAATTAGCTGAAGTGAAAATGGATGGTCAAGTACCAGGTAAACTTCCAAATGACTGCAGCTCAGACCAACATCTTGACAACAACCTCATTAGACACCTCAAAGCAGAACTTACCAGCTAAGACACTCTCAAATTCCTGAACCATAGAAAATGAGAAATAATAAATGTTTGTTTATTATTGACTCAGACCACTAAGTTTGAGTCATTTGTAGCACAGCAATGGATAATTCATGTAGAGTTTGGTAATGAAAGTGGAATGCTGCTATTACAAATACCTAAATATGTAAGACTGGCTCTGAATCCAGGCAGTGAGAAGAAGATGGATGAACTTTGAGGAGAGGAGAGTAAAAACCTAAAATGCCTTGAACAGGATGTTGGTAGAAGCCTGATGGCTTTTGAGAAGGCTGATAGTGAGGGCTTAAAGCAGAATGAAGGAAAGGGGATTCTTATATATTGGTAGAAAGTTTAGCACCACTGTTACCTGTAGCCATGTGGAAACTAGACAACGTGGTTAATAAATCAAGTGATCTAGCTAAAGAGATTTCTAGACATCCTCCTAATTATGTAAAATAAAAGAGGTAAGAGATAACCTAAAGGAAAAATTGTTAAACGAATAAAACAAAACAAAAAGACAGGACTCAATGATTTTGACAAGCCTCTTCCAGATGATAAACAATACTAAAACTAAGAAATGGTTTTCAGGAAAGGACAAAGCCCAAGGTCCTGCTGGGAAAACATGGTCTAAGGATAAAGCCAAGGGAATGGCAATAAAGATATTTGCCAAGACCTAATAAAGAGCTAAAGTGGCACCGTAGATAGCCACTTTATGTTTTCTAAGAAGCTTAAAGTATTGTCCTTCAGCAGTCTCCAGGGAAGGCCAAGGTAGAGAAGGTATTATCTTATAGAAATTTCTGGATATGGATTTTACGACAAGGGTTGAACTTCAAGGCAACTCACAAATAACCCATAGTTTTAAAAATGATTATATTGGCAGAAACATTGCCAGCTTGGACTGAAAAAGATAGAGACAATGCAAAATTAAAAGACCCTCAAAATTCTATTGAGTGGCAGCAGGCTAAGAAAGCTTTGCAGCAGCAAACATAAACTATCCTTCATGGACAAGGAAAGATGAATGAGAGGATGGATGATCAGAGGGCAGAACCAAGAGCCACACAGAGTTATCCTTAGGCAGGTGTAAGACTAGGTCCTACTAAAGGAACTTCTAACAATTGTCTGGCTGAATTTCAGTGACTCCTGTGTACCTTCAATTTTACCTCTTTTTGAGTGGTTATACCAGGCTTATCCTAACATTATATGTTGGGTATAAAATAAAAAATATAACTTATCTCTACAGTTTATAGATCTTAAGATCAAAAGAAACTGTACTAGAGGGGCTCTACTTAAGGATTCATGCCCGAGGAGCCTCATCTGCACTGGGACCT
>NW_011896076.1:4393-5901 GCF_000151845.1 Pteropus vampyrus | reverse complement strand
CAGACCTTTCTTATGAGATCAGTTTCTTTTGTTAATATCTCAGCATTTAGAGAACTGTAACAGAGAGATGTAAAAAGCCAATCTGAGAAAAGGTGCCTCTTTATTTACAGTCCAGCTCACCCTGAGAGAACTCTGTCAGTCACCCTAACCTATGCCTGCTTTTAGCTGAAATCCTTGTTGACTGCTCCATGCTTGGATGAATGTAGAAACACTCGTGGATGATCTGCCTTGATAAAAATTATCAATGTCCAACACTTGTAAAGGACAAAAACTTGGAAATTTAACAAGATAGAAAATGCCATTGAGTTTTAATTTCTTTAAGAATAGACTGTTTTTTGGAAAACACTTTAACAATTTTTCTAGCTCTGTCTTCTAAGAAAGCCTGGAACAGTGACATCTAAGTAATAACAAGCACACTTGGAGTCAAGATCTTTATTTCTAAATAACATTCTTTAATAATTCTCAGGCTTCTTGAAAAAATGACTGATTCCAGGGCTGGAGCAGAGAAAATACCTCATGAGTCTAGAGCACCTCATTATGCCAGAAAGCAAGAAAGTGCTCAAAAGACGAAAGGGCATGCTAAGGAAACACAGGAGTCAACCTGAAAAAAACTTTCAATGGTCAAACCTGGAGCAAATCGAACAACAAAATAAATCATGCGGCATTAGATTATAACCCAGAGAAAAAATGAATATGTATGAGTCCATACTAATTTAAATGATTGCATAAATAAGTAAATGCGAGTAGGGACATACCTTCCTCACAGAAGAATGTCAAATAATATAAGTTAGATATTCTCCTTGCCAGGAGGTGAAATAGAGCTACACCTCTCCCTCTACCTCTCTCTAGTGTGGGCTGGAGTTAGTAACTGCTACCAAAGGGTATGGAGATAGAGAGGAAAAAAAAGATATATTAACTTTACACTGGAGAAAACTGGCAGATACCACCTTAACTAAGTGATCAACATCGGCATCACCAAAGATAAGTCATGTCGCAGCATGTCTCCTCTAAATTATATATAATAGTTGCTATGTTATTATTTTTAATACTGAATAAAATAGAAAAGTTTTATCTTTTTAAAGTCATTAGCATCTGCTAATTTTCTTTAGGGTGAGGTTTTATCAGCCACTGAGGCTTTCGACTCTGTTGATTTTTAAAATTTCTATATTTATACTATTTCTGTTATTTCTTTCTGCATTCTCATTTGTTATTGTTTATTTTCTGTACTCTTATTTGTTTTTAATTTTTCAATTTCTACCATTGCTATATTTTTGCATAGATTCTATTTTTACTTGATATTGTTTTCTATTCTACTTGCTTCCTTCTAACTATATTAAAAGAAATTGTCCTTTATACATTATTTTAGCTACTTATTACAACTTTTGAAACAAATGGTTAACTCTCATTAACTGTCATAATTACATTGTGCCTTGTAATTATTTGTTACTTTTTCTATAACAGAATTGTAGTTGTTTTTATGATTTGTTTTTTCTAAATTTCTAGATATA
>NW_011896076.1:0-463 GCF_000151845.1 Pteropus vampyrus | reverse complement strand
CTGAATATGTAACTGGGATGCTGAGAGCTTTCCTAAATGAATCTGATTGGAGGCTCAACCAGAGTTAATATCTGCTTTAATCATATAAAGATCCCCCAAGTGCAGATGTAAGAAAAGGTGGTTCTACCTTAGTTGCTTTTCAGGTACCACTTCTGAGTAATCAAGGACAAACTTAAGTAGCCCTTCTTCTGGGTTCAGGCTAAGGTGGGGAGGAGAGAACAAATGAGTCATGTAGTATCTTTATCTCTGAAAGAGAATATTGTTTTGATGGGAGATGATGGAGGTGGACTGGTGGGAGAGAACAAACTTTATTCAAAGAGGTTGTTATCTAACAGCATTATAGAGATTGCTGTGGGAGGAAATTATGATCAATGTGCTTGTCCTTTCTTCCTTCCTCCCTCTTCCCCTCCCTTCTTTCTTCCTTCCTTCCTTCCTTCCTTCCTTCCTTCCTTCCTTCCTTCCT
>NW_011896075.1:2124-3778 GCF_000151845.1 Pteropus vampyrus | reverse complement strand
ACACACACACACACACACACACACACACCTGTCATCCCCAGCACTCACCTGAGTGCTGTGTCTGGCCACTACTGCTACACTTCCCTCTTCCAGACAAGAGCATGATCAGTATTGTCCAAGAGACTCGGGGATCTCAAGGCAGAGCTGAGAACTGGTTCCCACCGGCGAGCTAGCTCACCCCACATTCCCTCACTTTCCATATTGCTAACAATGTAATGATGGCATTTCAGGCAGGGGTTAAGGAGGGGAAACTTTCTCACAATACATGTACTCTTCGATGCTAAGATGTATCCCAGCTTCGGAAACTTTAAATGGGACTAGAGAAGTCTTTGGAATCGAGGAAAGAATGCAGTAAAAGACAGAAAATAATTAAGTGCCAGATTGTGTCCTGAGGACACGGGTTTGGGAGCTGTGGCCGGAGGGCTGGCATCCTCAAGGAAAGTCTCATAGAAGGGGCAGCCTTGGGCTGAGCCCTGAGGGGGGATCAGGTTTCACAGAGAGAAGAGCATTCCAGACATGGGATCAGCATAAGCCAAGGCACAGGTGGGGTCAGCAGTCACACCTGAGCAGATGCCCGCCCTTGGCTCAGTTGTGTCCCCTTCCTCAAAAGGTTACTTTAGTAGGTCAAGATGAAGAGAGGGGAGATTTGTCAGCAGGATTTTCAAATGCTGGCCGAGCCAAGTGGGTCCCTGCCTCATTCTCTCACTCTTCAGCCAACAGGCAGAGATCAGATTGGAAGCTAAAATTCATTTTCCCCTGGAGGAAATATAGGCTGGATAATCTCCCTGTCGGGCCAATTCCAGCTGGTGTCATTTAGCTGTCAGATGATGCATATAATTGTCTATGATGTAATTAACATGTCTCTCTGCAAAAAAAAAAAAAAAAATTATACAAAGATGTGGCATAGTCACCCACAAACAACACAAAAGCCATCCATTTTTCATATATCCAGCTAGATGTTGTTTTATCTTCTAAGAGGAAAAAGCATCAATGGGACTATGTGATTTTCCTAGATAATTTATGCAGATATGTCCATTGAAGAGTCATTGAAACTTTCTTTGCCCTTTCTGAGCGCTGGTGCTTGCCCGAGGGTCATGCATTTCAGACGAATAATGATAACCATTTCCATAATAAGGTATTATATGTAACGTAATATGTCGTCATAATTAAAATCTCTAATTTCATCGCAAAACTTTCAGAAACAGGATACTCTGATATGCTCACCACTTATTTCCTGCTCTTGTGACAGGGTTTTTGAAGTGTTTTGAATTCAGCTGTTTTTCAGAGCTCTGACTCTCCAGTCAGTATTTGTAACTGAATTCATTCTCAAATAAAGCTTTGTCTCTTCCCAGTGTAAATCCCGTCTTGTAAGACTATTGTAGTAAGTTGTGCTTTTCATACAGTTTTTAAAATATTATGTCTAGAATTTTCTCGTTTGTTTTTAATTTAAATATATCTGTATTTTATTTGTAGGACTCGAAACCACACCGCCTCAGTGTGTCTCTTGTAAAATGAGAAATAGTTTCTTGTGACACGCACAGTTCACATTAAGGATTCATTTTTGCACTAGGGCAGTTTTTACAGTTTTACGTATCAAAGTTGCTATTGAAAAATGATGGAAAAATAATAATAGCCACCATTTATTGCTCACCTA
>NW_011896075.1:0-1544 GCF_000151845.1 Pteropus vampyrus | reverse complement strand
GTCTTCCGTACTTAGCATCACAGAGTGAGAGTTGGAATTGAACCACCCTGGGCGTTTCCCCAAGTAGTAAAACAGCTCTTCCTCTGACCAAGTAGATGATGTCTTGTGATTTGAAGGTACTTATACTCTCCAGTGAAAATCCCATGGTTCCACAAAATAAAGGAGACAAAAGACTTTGAGGCTTCTGACTGGCAGCTGCCTAGATGCCCCAAGATAACAGGCAGAGTGTCATCACCTCTCGCAGACACCCTTGTGTGGCGGCACTTGCCTGACTGGGCCTCCCCTGCTGGGTTGTCTGTCTGAATTCTTTCTGTTTCATTTTCAGAGTAAGGTAATTAATGAGATGGAAGCCCGAGGGGCTCTCGGTGAAGGAATGGGGGTCTGTGGGATGGCGCCTCAGGCATGTTTCCCTGAGCTTCTTACTCCCTCTTGTCCACAGACCCTATGAGGCCCTATAGCCCTCTAGGCCCCCCAGAGAACGCCTCTGCATGTGAGGCGAGCCAAGGTAGGAGGAAGATGTAGTCCAAAGGAGGATAGAGCCCTGGAAAGTTGAGTAGACAAGTTCATGGTATAGGCAGAGGGCCCAAGGTAGGTCTATATGAGCCGGATCTGGGAGGACTGACCCTGTACACTGAGACAGGAAAATACTTTTGTGGCAGGAAAAAGGAAACATGGAGTTTGGGCCCGAATCAGCATATTCGAGGAAATTCCTTGTGGAGTTAGAGTTTGGAGACAGGTGGCGGCAGGGTGGGGAGGGGGGCGGGGGTCTCTGTTGTAACAATGCGCACTATGCCCACGCCTAACCTCACTGCATACCCGTTTCTTCTCTCGGTACCCACGATGTTGAGTGGCAGCAGTGTGTCCGCTCACTCGCCCAAGCTGCACACCGGGGCATCTTCCATACCTCTTTCTGTCATTCCCCACATGCAGTTACCAGGTCCTATCATCTCTTCTTCCTAAATCTCCCTCATACCTCTCGGCTTTTCTCCATCTCCTCTGCTGTGTCCTGGCTCAGGCCCTCAGGATCTTTCTTCTGAACCCCAGTGACAGCCTCCTCCCTAGCCTACTTGTCCCCAGGCCTGCTGCCATCAATCCACTTCCACGGGACAGCTAGAGGGATCTTTCTAGAACACAGCCTCCTCCAACCTCCTTCCTGGTTTCCCTGCTTCCAGTCTCACGCTTATCAATCCAAGAAACCAGAGAGATTTTTCTGCAACACAGCCTCTAGCATCACCTGACTCCCGGTTAGCTCTCCGTGACTGTTCTGATGAAGTCGACCCAACCCGTAAGTCCCTCTGAGATCTGCTGTCTGCTTCAGCCTCCTCTCCCGTCACTTCTGCCCATAAGCTCAACTTTCCCACCATTGGCGATCACATGCAATCCCCTGGACACCCACGCCCCTTCTACCCTGCTGAACCAACCATGCCTCCTGCTTGCTCTCTGTCTAATATCTTCTTGTCTTATGACTGAGCCCAGAGCACCTCCTCTGGGAAGGCTGCCAACCCACAGTCCGAATCAGGTGTCCCTCATTTGTGTCCCCAAAG
>NW_011896074.1:1904-4510 GCF_000151845.1 Pteropus vampyrus | reverse complement strand
GCTTAAGTATTATGAATACAGCTGCTGTGAACATTCACGTGCAAGTTTCTTTGTGAACACATCCTTTCATTTCTCTTGGCTAAACACCTAGGAATGTAATGAGTCAGTCTCTTCACATTTGTTAAACACTTGACTTTTTCTTTTGCCTATTTTTTGATCTTTTTAAATTGATTTGTAGACAAAGTTTTTCATTATTAGTGTTGGACCCTGAGGATGCAAAAAAATTTAAGGCGTAGTCCCTGCACTCAAGTGGCTCACAGTGTAGCCTAGACAGACATAATTTGGATATGATATGGGAGCTGCTATGCATTCATTTATTCCTTTGTTTTGTGAACATTAATAAAGGGAAATCTCATTTAAAATGGAGTTAGGAGGCCAGAAGGGGGAGCCCTCATGCACTACCTCTGGACTTCAATTACAGACCCAAGAGGAAGGTGTAGGTTATAGACCTCAACGGGAAAAAATCATCTTTGTAAGTGATGCTCCTTTACTTCTCCAGCAGGAGGAAGTGAGATTTCCTTCCTTGCCCAGCAACTCAGCCCAGGAGCTCTTGCTTCCCTCCAATGAACTTTAATTCAAAACAACCCCTCCCACTTCCTTTTTCTCTATAAAGTAACATTCCTCTCCTTGCTTGTTGGACCTGCCTATGGTTTTTGCTATAGCTTGTCTGTCCTGAATTGTAATTCTTCTGCTATTTCTAAACATTTTGCTGGCAAAATGACTGGCTTTTATCTTTGAAGTCGACAGTTTATTTAAATTATTAAGTCAGATCCTGTCACTCCTCTGCTCAAAACCCTCTTGCGGCTCCACCTCACTCAAGGTAAAGGCTAACAAGACCCCACACACCTCACGTGACTGAGTCCCTTAACCTCTGACCTCACCTTCTACCACTCCCTCCCGCCTCCTTCAATCTGCTCCGGCTCCTTGCTGCTCCACAAACCCAGCATAATCTTTGCCTCGGAGACTTCGTCCTTAAGGTTCTCTCTTCCTGGAACATTCTTTCCCAGATTTGCACATGATTTACTAGCCTGGATTCATTACCACAAATTCGTTAGATTAACAGAAATTTGTTAGCTAACAGTTCTGCAAAAATCCTTTTCCCAAATAAGGTTGCACTTACAGATTCTGGGGACTAGATTCAACCTACTCTGCTTCCTAATCTCAGGCCTTCTTAGAAAGGTGTTCTCTGGCCACGTCATTTAAAAGTACACACACACACACACACACACACACACACACACACACACACACACACACCCTATTCCAGCTGTCTCTGTCTTCTTTTCCTGCTGGATTCTTCTCTCTAGTACTTACTCTCGGGCATTCCATGTATAGTTCACTGATTTATTGATTTTTATTGTCTGTTCCCCTATTAGAATGTAAGCTCCCGGAAGATAGCTTTTTGTCTGTGTGGTTCTCTGCCATATCCCTAATGCACAAAACTGTGCTGGGAACACAGAGGACACTTCAGTAAATAAATGTTGAAAGAAAGAAAGAATGAACGAATGAATAATCATATTGAGCCCCAAGCTCTGTTTTAAATAGAAAGCCATAAACAGTAGGAGCCCAGGCGGAGAGAGAAAGGCATTCTGTCTGGAGTCTTGTCCAGGCAGGCTTTACAAAGAAGGTATATTTGAGCTGGGTCAGGTGGGGATGAGGAGGTGTGAGGATTCCCGGAGGTAGGAAGGCCAGGGCCAAGACCCAGAGTGTGACTGTGAAAGGGTGAGGAGCCAGGTGTGGCCGGGCTGTGGACCGGGGAGGTGTGAAGTGGGGAAGTGTGGTGCGTGAGGCAGAAGCCTCTTTAGCCTGCTTCCCACCCTCGCTGCCCTGACCCCTGTGAAAAATATCCTCTGTCTGGGCCTCTCCCACTGGGAGACCCAGATCAATGATCCTCCCCAACATATGTGGGCAAGGGAAGCCCATGATTATTCTCAATGACCACATCTGTCAAGGTGCCTTTGTGCACTGGTCAATCCTCCATCGGCTGGAAGGCACAGAAGCCCATCTCAAACTGGCTCCAGCTAAAAAGGGCACTTACTGGCCTGGTATCTGCGGTCCCAAAGCAGATCTCACTTTAGGTTTAACTGCATCCAGGGCTCAAAGTGTCACCAGGAATCAGTATCCAGAGGCTGACTTTTCCCTGTAGTGGCTGTCAGGCTGTACCTCTTTCATCGACACATGCACCTTCTAATAGCAGCCAGCAGCTCCTGACTCACAAACCCATCGGGAAAAGAGTCCGTCTTCCCAGTAGCAGCATCCAAAGTTGAGAGGTTACCTTTGGTGGGGTTATTTGGATCATGTGATCCTCTCCGAACCAATCGCAATGGCCAGCAGGGTGGAATCTGCTGATCGGCCAAGCCTGCATCACGTGACCAGCCTGCATCTTTGGGGGCAAGGTCAAGTGCATCCCAACCACAGATACTGAGAATGGGGCACTGGCTGTGATTCCCCCTGGGAGAATCCAGACACAGGTATGAGGAGAAGGCAGAATGTGTTCTGTAAAAGGCCCAAGGCCTGTGGCTCAAGTGAGATGAGCTGCTGGGATGCAAATGTCCTGGAACCAGTTGCGGCCCTTCCACTCTCTTATTCACTCAGTAAGACGCAAC
>NW_011896074.1:0-1554 GCF_000151845.1 Pteropus vampyrus | reverse complement strand
TCTATTTTCTTTTGGATCATCTGCTTTTTTTTCTTATTATTGTGTAGGAGTTCTTTATATATTTTGGATACAAGTCTTTTGCTGGATGTACAGATTGCTAGCAAGTTTCTTCTCCCATTCTGTGGGGGCTTTTTTTTTAAAAAAAAAAAATTTATTTATTTAAATGAGTTTCAAGTATACAGTACATTGCTTAGACATCTATAATGTTCATAAAATGATTCCCCCAATTGCTCCCTCCCTCCCCTGACCCTCCACTTAGCCATCGATCGTATTAATGCTAACTGCATTCCCTCTGCCATGCTGTCAGCTACTAATTCGTACTTTAACCCTTCACCCCATTCTCCCAGCCTCCCAACCCCGCTCCCTGTGGGGGCTTTTTTCCCCATTCTTTTAATGGTGTCTGGTGAATGGATGTTCTCAATTTTAAAGCATTGCTTTCTAAATCAACCTTTAAAAGGTTTGTTTACAGTGTCATTTAACATTTGCAATTGTGAAGTCACATCCCCAGGAAAAATTACTAAATCTGTGTTAAAGATCTGCCTCCTTTTTCCCCCCTCAACCAATTCTGTTGGGTGTCTGCCAGAAACATCCAAAATTAGAATTCATTAAGGTCACTTCAGGCTATCGTGTCTTCCGTAAATAGTACTTCCTTGTTTAAAATAAAGGAATCAGAAAGCATCAGGTAAAGGGAGAGCCTTTATCAGAACTTGTATGTAAGGTTCTCCCTCTTTTCTGAGAGATTTTTTTAGAGGGGGAAAAAAAGTTGCCTAGTATTCAGGCAGAAATATTCTCTGTTCCACTCTTGTAGCAGAAAAATATTGGAAATACCCACGTGTCCTAATAGTGGTATTTTCTTTCGATGGAATACTAAAGAGCCATTCAACAAAGAAGATGGATTTATGAATAAGAATACAGACTTACATCCCTTGTAGAGGGAAAAAACAGGCAGCGGAATAACGTGCGTGGTAAATCGCAGGCCCCCTTCTCTTCTGCATACGCGCTGTCTGCTTGGAGGGAATCGCGCCAGAGGTGGCAGGGGAGCAGGGGCACAGAGGTGAGAGGGAGAGTTACGTTCTTTTCCAAATCAGTTACCTGTGTCTATTGTTTATTCCAAAAAACTAATTAAAATTTTGAAAATTACAAAATACAGGAATTTGTAAGGGAATAAAAATGTGCATTCTAAAAAATGTACGCAATCATTTCGTCTGCGCCCTGAGCTCTTCACTCCAAAGCTACCTAAACTTCTCCCCGTGCCTGCCCCTGCAACATGCATACTATGGGGGTGAGGATCAAGGTGAGGGCTAAACACAGGGTTGTCTCCTTTGGCGGCTCCACTCTCAGCCATGTGGGTGCCCCATGTGTGGCACGCTCAGGGCCGACTTCTCCGTGAGGCGTAGTGGGAGCAGTGCCTCGTGTCCATAGTATGTCTAGGGGCTCATGGAAATGTTTGAATTTATCTAATGATAGTAGTAAAAAAAGAATACAATCCCGTCCAGATTATATTTTTGTCTTAATATAACATAGTCATAAGATAAAATTTTATAGTATTAGTAT
>NW_011896073.1:3029-3962 GCF_000151845.1 Pteropus vampyrus | reverse complement strand
AGAGCGTGCCAGAAAACCAGTGCTAGCGTTTCTAACTTGAGCAAACAAGTTGGCTATGAGTCTGTGGCTTGAAGAACAGGGCGGATGGCAGTGTCAATAATAAAGGAGGAGCGAACTGGGGGGAAAGATGGCGGTTTTGACCTGGGCATGGGCTAGCTCCGTGGAGCTCCCACATGGGGGCTTTCAGGGGCTGGTGCTCAGGAGGGAGAAACTGGGGTGAAGGTGAGTCAAGGAGGTGGGGACAGGTGGCAGGGCTGAGGAGAGTCACACGCCACAGCCCATGACCAAGGCCTTTCTCATCAATGAAGTAGATGATGCTTCCTCCCCCAATATACTCTCCTTTGGAGCTGTCACAGCGCCTCAAGTACCCCCACTGTTGGAACTGATGATCGAGGCCGGATTTGAGTGGCGGAACCCATCAAGCCATACATTTCTAGGAAGCGGCCTTTCAGCCACCTCCCATTAGCACAGGTAGCAGGGACATCTCAGACCCAGATGACGAGTTGATTCCTCAAGCCTGAGTCCGTGCTCCCAGGGTAGGTGTGACTTCCCGCTACAACATGCTTTCACCTGAGGCTCTTCGCTGCTTAGATTGACATCCCACCCACAATCCGTTTCCTCCTCCAAGGGCCCTGAGATGTAGGCCAGGCAGCCTCTGCCTCCATTTAGGCTCAGAGAGGCCAAGCGACACAGTGAGGCAGAATTTGCCAGAATCTGAACCCAGCTCTCTTGCCTCCAGACCTGGTCCCCTTACTATTGTCTCTGCTTGTCCTCACGGCAGGCGTTGGACCAAGGAATTGTTTGGGGCGACAGTCAGCCAATGAGGCCTTGCGAAGACCTGGGCAGGGACTAGGGAGATGGGGGGAAAGGTGAAGAGGCTGCTTGAAGGAGTGAGGGAGGGATCCCAAGCAAGGGAAGCTTCTGCCCAGTCCC
>NW_011896073.1:0-1662 GCF_000151845.1 Pteropus vampyrus | reverse complement strand
ACTGCAAGGGTTGGCTGGTGCTCTTGGTGGGCGGCAAACAGCACGAAAGGGTCTCGAGACAGAGAAGGGCGTGGCTTCTTCCCAGGGGTGAGCAAACTGGTGGGAGAGTTGCAAGACGCATCCCAGACTTTGTCTTAGCTGGGGAGATCCCGGACTCTGTCGCACAGGGTGACCCCCACCTGCAGAGAGAAACACCTGAACCCAGCGCCCTCAGAGCTCACGGCCAGATGGGAGACAGAGGGGTGGACGATTAAAATATGGTGGGGCCAGAGCTGGGGAAGAAGCCTGGGCCAGGGAGGCAAGCCAGAGGAGGTGACATGGGGACGGAGAAGGAGCTCCCCGTAAAGGCGGGGGTGTGGGTCAGCTGGGCAGGCTCAGGAGGCTGCAGATCCCGGAGGCCCCGGACTCGGTAGAAAGCTGGAGATGCCGTTAAAATAAAGGTGAGGATCCCTTGGGCCGCCCTTCACTCTAAAGAGGCAGAAACTGGGGATCTGAGAAGTGGACCGAGGTCACCCAGCTGGCTGGAGTTTGGGCTGGACCCGGGCACCCAGTGAGTAATAAGCCGATGGGACTGTGAGGACTCTTCAGTGTCCCCTGCCTTCCTGCAAATCTTATTGAGTGCCTTCCATTATGGTGAGAAAGACAAGAGTTTAGTAGACAAAAATGTGAGCGTAATTTGAGCTGTTGCTAAGTGGTGTGATTGTGAGTGACTGGGGGGTACTGAGAGAGCACGATTAACAAGGGCCTCTCTGAGCAGGCGACAGAGTACTGGCCAGGCCGAGGGAATGGCCAGTGCAAAGGCCCTGGGGCAGGAACATACCTGGTGTGAGAGAGGAGCAGAGACACAGCCTGAGGGGCTGGAGCAAAGGGTGTGGGGCGGGCCTGCAGCCTGGGGTTGGAGAAGAGTTTGGGCTGGATCTCAGGCGAGTGCCTCCTGTGTGATGGGTGTGGTGAGGGCAGCGACAGCTGTTGTGGGCGGTGGGAGAATCCATGCCCTGAACACAGTGGGCCAGAGAAGAAGCTCCAGGGTGAGGAGTGGGCTCAACATCTCTGTCCCCCTGACTCCTTCGGCCACAGCATTTTCTAGGAGCCCCATGACCAGGAGGGAGGGTTACAGCCATCCCCCCGCAAGCAGGGCGCTGCTTCCGCTCGCTTTCCCAGTGACTCCTAAACCCTGTGGTGTGTCCTCTGGATCTCCCTGGTTTGCGGCCGCCGGAGGAGCGTCATCGCCATCCTCACTGTTGGAAGCATCGTGGTGGGTAATATTTTTTGCTCACTTGCTATATGCCAGGTGCCGGGCCCGGCCGTTTATGTGTGGCTACGAACTCAGTGCCCACTCCACAGATGAGAAGACCAAGCTAGGCAAAGGCATCCAGCTGAGAGTGCATGCTTGATGTGCTCTGGAGTAGGATTCGAGCTCAGAGAAATGTCCTGCCGGGGAAGCCAGGAGGGTGGGGCCAGAGTCGAAGGATGCAAAAAAGCGAAAAGGTATCTTGTGGGCAGGTCAAGGAGAAAGAGCAAATGTGAGAGAAAGATACATCGAGTCCTCCAACCTTGTGCAAGAAGTAGTGTGCATGGCTGGCACAGGTGTGCACACACGTGCATGTACACACAGGTTAATACACACATGTACACACTGGCATATAAAAATGCATGCACGCA
>NW_011896072.1:0-2254 GCF_000151845.1 Pteropus vampyrus | reverse complement strand
GGGCCCAGTCATCAAAGTAAAAAGCAGAGAAGCAGGACAGCATCGAAACAACAGATGATTTTAACAAGCTACAGTTGCAAAACCGAGGCTGACCCATGGGCCCCACCCTCAACCCAGAGGGCCCCTCCACCCATACACTTCGAGATGAAACACCACAGAGCACCAGGGGAATCTGAGCAAACGCTACTGAAACTGTTGCTAATACTGACAGGAACTAAGACTGAGAGTAGCCAGCGTGATTAAACATCTACATGAAAAAAAAAGGCATTATTAGGCTTTATATAATTCCAAGAGGCTTAGGCATCAGCTATTGAAAACAAAAAACAAAAAACAAAAAAAAACAAAAACAAAAACAAAAAAAAAAGCCCCTTCTTTGCAACAGACTAGAGAGAACTTTATATAATAAATCTTATTGGAAAAAAAGTATAATACACTTCCATTAATGCTCAGGTGGAGAAAGAGTCCATTAAACACCATGAACAACCAAAGTGACAAGTCATCTCAAGAAGAAAGAGAAAAATCATCTCCAGATAATAAGCTTACAGAGACATAGAAATATACGACTTAAATGACAGAGAATTCAGGATGGTGTTTCTGATAAAACTCAGTGAGTTCTGAAATGAGTCATATCAACAATTTCAGGAATTGAAAAAAATAATTAGATGAGCAGAACAAGGAGATTGAATCCCTCAAAAAGAACCAAAGAATTCTGGAGATGAAGAACACACTGTAAGAGTTAAAAATGAAATAGCAAGCTTGGGAAATAGAGTCAACCAAATGGAGGAAAGGATCAGTGATATCAAAGACAGAAATCTGGAAATAAATCTGAACGAAAAAAAGAGAAACTGAAGAATGAAAAATAATGAAAGGAAAATACAAGAACTAGTAGGTACCATCAGGAGAGGAAACATAAGAATAATGGGCATTATTGAAAGAAAGAAAAAGGAGCGGGACCAGAAAACATCTTCAGACAAATAGTTGATGAGAATTTCCAAAATCTAAGGAATGAACTGGAGCTTGTAATTCAAAAAGTCAACAGAACACCCCATTATCTCAACCCAAAAAGGCTTTCGTCAAGATTTTTGATAATTAAAATTATCAAAAATCAATAACAAAGGTAAAATTCTCAGGGCAGCCAGGGAGAAGAAAACGGTAACCTATAAAGGAAAACCCATTAGATTATCGTCGGACTTCTTAGCTCAAACCTTACAAGTCACAAAGGAAGAGAATCAAATATTTAAAGAATGAGCCCAAATAAACAACCTAATGCTTCATCTTAAAAAAAAAAAACTAGAAAAAGAAGAACAAATGAAACCTAAAGTCAGATGAAGGAAAGAAATAATCAAAATTAGAGGAGAAATAAATGAAATTGAAAAGAAAAAAAAATAGAAAAAATAAATGCAACAAAGAGCTGGTTCTTTGAGACGGTTAATAAAATTGACAAACACCTGGCTAGACTCACTAAAAAAAAAAAAAGAGAAAGATACAAATGAACAAGATCTGGGTAAAACAGGGGAAATTACGACTAATATCGCAGAAATACAAAGGATCAGGCAAAAAAAAACTATGAAAAAATATATATACAAAGAACTCATAAAACTCAATAAGAACAACAACAAAAAACAAATGATCCAATCAAAAAATGAGCAGAGGACCTGAACACACACTTCACCCTAGAGGACATACAAATGGCCAACAAATATACGAAAAGATGCTCAACATCGCTAGCTAGTAGGGAAATTGCAAATCAAAACCACAATGAGATACCATCTCAAACCTGTTAGAATACCTATAATCAACAGGACAAGTAATAATAAATGTTGGAGAGAATGCAGAGAAAAAGGAGCCCTCATACGATGCTGGTGGGATTGCAAATTGGTACAGCCACTATGGAAAACAGTATGGAGGTTCCTCGAAAAACTAAGAATTGATCTACCATATGATCCAGCAATCTCTCTATTGTGCATTTACCCCAAAGACTTGAAAATCCATTACTGAAAAGATATTTGCACACCAATGTTCATAGCAGCATTATTCACAGTGGCCAGGTCATGGAAGCAACCGAAGTATCCTGCGATAGATGATTGGCTAAAGAAGCTGTGGTACCTATATACAATGGAATATTAGCCATAAGAAGAGATGAAATACTGTCATTTGCGACAACATGGATGGAACTCGAGATAATCATGCTAAGCGAAATAAGCCAGAAAGAAAAAGTTGAAAATCACATGATGTCACTTATATGTGAGATATA
>NW_011896071.1:2602-3395 GCF_000151845.1 Pteropus vampyrus | reverse complement strand
GACTGTGACAGTTTTGTCTCATTTTTGTTTAAGGAGAGAAAGATTTTATTATATCACAAAAAGGAAATACAGAATTCCAGAATTATGAGTTTAAAAGGGGCCTGAAGTTCATCTAGTTCAGTGGTTTTCAATCCATTTAGAGAATCCAAACTCTTTGAAAAAGGAAGGGAACCTCATGTGAAACTCTCACCCATAAACTATGTGAAGTCAAACTTCTCTGATTAAAGAAGGAGAAATGGGGGCCCTGAGCCCTGCTCACTTGGCCTCTCCCCCTCTGCTCCATGTCCCCAATCCAGTGACCCAGAAGCTCCTTCTGGAACACAAGGCTTCAGCAAAAGAAAGTTTGAAAACCAGCTATTTGAAGATAATGAGAAGATAAGCCACAGTCTGGGACAAAAATATTTGCAAAAAGACATATTTGATAAAGAACTCTTATGCAGACTATACAAAGAACTTCTTTAAAGTCAACAATAAGAAAATGAACAACCCAATTAAAAAACAGGCAGAAGACCTGAATAGACACCTCACCAAAAATAAATATGTAAATGGAAAATAAGCACATGAGATGTTCCACATCATATGTCATTAAGAAATTGCAAAATGAACAACAATAGGGATACCATTACATACCTATTAGAATGGCAAAATCTGGAACACTGACAACACCAAATGCTGTTGAGGACACAGAGAAACAGGAACTCTCATTCACTGCTTGCAGGAATGAAAAATGGTCCAGCCACTTTAGAAGATAATTTGGCAGATTCTTACAAAACTAAGCATACTCTTACCATAT
>NW_011896071.1:0-1314 GCF_000151845.1 Pteropus vampyrus | reverse complement strand
TCTTATTTTTAAAGAAAGTACATATGTATTATCTTAATTAAAATGCATAAATATAAATATGAATATTAGTATGAAAAGAAGAAATTAGTACCTAACACGAATTGAGTATCAGTCTTACGTAGGCATTGATTGTTCTAAGAGTTAACTCACACTCACAGGTAGGCACTATTATGCTCTCTATTTTATGGACCAAGAAATAGAGGACAAAAGGCTTAAGCAACATGTCCAAAGTCACACAACTTAGAAGTAGCAGAAAGGAGGTTTAAACTTGGAACTAGAGTCCCTTGTACTGTATTGCAATATGATTCATCGAAACGTCCACATAGCTGGTTAACTTTGGGTTGTTGTTTATTTCCTTAATAATACATATTTTAGTCTACGCTCATACCACCCTGAACAAGCCCAATCCCGTCTGATCTCAGAAGCTAAGCAGAGTCGGGCCTGGTTAGTAGTTGGATGGGAGACCACCTAGGAAGACCAGGTGCTGTAGGTGTAAAACATTTAAAAAATAAAAATAAATAAAGGATTGTAAGCTGACAAGTTCCTTGCAATCTGTGAGGTCAACCAAGGGTTGCCTCACCTAAAAAAAAAAAAAAAAATACATATTTTATTCTTCATGGATGTAAACTGAATCTATTATATTTTGTAATCCTAACTTTCTTTTTAAAAAGAATAGTTCTCTTTTTATATCTGCCTTTATCTTTAGACCATGAAGTCCCTGAGGTAAGCACTGCCTTCCTAATCACAACGACTATTAACCTCTTTTGGTCCAACCACCGAGTCACCTGCTGGAGCAGTGCCTAGGCCCCGGAGGGCAGTCCATACGCTCCACTTCATGCAAACCCCGACATAGGTGCGACCATCTCCCATGTCATAATAAGGCCACTCGAGGCAACTTCGCACTTTCAGCACTTAACACAATGTCTGGAAAGTAGTAAATCCTCAAAAAATGATAGTTAAGCTCATAGTAGCTCCTTTCTAAAGCCATGGATATGACTCAGTTTGGTGGGGTATTGCTGCCTTTTGTATATGCCAGAAGAAAAATAAAATCTAACGAGTAGATATAAAGTAAAAACTCTGCAAAAATAGAGCTGAGGTGACCTCAGCTTATCTCAAGATACAAAAGTCATCCTATGCCCTCTGGGAAAAAGTCGAAGGAGGCTGAAGTTGATGCAATGGTCCACGACACCATGGGAGGGGCAGGCATAGATGGAAGTCCGAGCAGGGAGCTCGTTTCTCCATCTTTCTTTCAATCCAAAAGAAGCCATTGAACTTGGTCATGGGGCCACGAGTGAATCTTCAATCTAAATGCAG
>NW_011896070.1:1552-3312 GCF_000151845.1 Pteropus vampyrus | reverse complement strand
TGTGAGAAGAAAAAAAATCGTTAACGTGTTTTATGTGTCAGATGAAAATTGTGTCGCCCGACAGAGTCCATCTTACGTTCTAGAAATTAATGGGGTTTTTTGGACGGTGGGGTAGTTGTTTTCAACCCGGGTCATAAACATAGGCCTCGCCAAGTCAGCTCTCTCATCAAAAATATCGAAAGTGCGAGCAGCAACTGGACAGAGGCAGTCCTGTCTCTGAAGGAACTGCCAGGCCACCGAGAGCGAAAAGAAAAACAAGACCTGTCCAACGACCTGAGGCTGCGAAACATCCCAACATAACACGTGAAGAAACTCTTATTTGCAGGTGGAATTAAAGACAAGACAGAAAGACCCATTTGTGCGTCAGCGACATCAGAGGCCATTCCGTTCTCCTTCAAAAGGTACCGATCTGGGCTCATGGCTCCAGCGATCAGCCTTCTGTTACAGCCGGTATTTGTCTGAATGTTCCGTTTCTTCGTCCCTGCAGCCCATCCCCACAAAGCGCAGTGGGCGGCACCGTCCGCCTCCACGCGCTGAGCGGGCCGGCCCCCAGACGCCCCATCTCCTCACGCCCCGACCCCCTCTCTCCATTCCAGTTTCCCGGATCTTCATCTTGCCCCACAGGGAGCAAGCCTCAGTGGGCGCAGGAGCTACTATGTATGTATATATGTACACATGTATGTATGCATGCATCTGTCTGTCTGTCTACCTATCTACCTATCATCATCATCTATGTCTAATGTCTATCTATCTATCTATCCACCCATCATCTGTCATCTATCTATCTATGTATCTATCTACCTACCTACCCACCCATCTATTTATCTGTCTACCTATCTATCCATCCATCCATCCACCCACCCACACAGCCATCATCTATCTATCTATCTATCTATCTATCTATCTATCTATCTATCTATCTGTTAGCTACCTATCTATCTACACACTGAGCTCAGTAAAAGTGCACTTCACCCAGAACAGATAAGGATGGCAAGTAAACAGAGGAAAAGACATTCGGCATCTTTAGCCATTAGGGTGGTATCAATTAAAATCACAATGAGATACCACTATCGCACGGGTAAATTTTTTTTAAAAAAATAGAAAGAAAACTGACAATCCTCGGCGCTGGTAAGGATATGGAGCAGCCGGGACTGTCCCGCGAGGCTGGTAGGCATGTGAAATGGACCTTGGAAAGCAGCTTGTCGGTTCCCTATAAAGTCGAACGCGCACAATAATCACACACACTCCTAGCTACGCATCGAAACGGAAGGAAGGAGGGCATCCACGCGAAGACGTGGTCGCAAATGTCTTTCCTCATAATTGCCCAAACCTGGAAATAGCCCAGTGTCCTGCAGCTGGCGGGTGGATAAAGAAAGGACCACTGATGCCTGCCACGATCTGAATGGCCCCCAGAAGCATTATGCTCAGGGGAAGAAGCTAGACCCCACGGCCTCATGCTGGGTGACTGATGTTATATGATGAGATTCTGGAAAAGACAATCAGATCAGTGGTTGCCACGAGCTAGGATGGGGGAGGGGGTGACCACAAAGGGCAGGCAGGGACGCAACTGTTCTGTTGAGTAGTTGTGACGGGGGTGGCACGATTGTATGCATGTGTCCACCTCAGCAAACTGTACCCTTATAACGGGTGCATTTTACGGCACGTAAATTATACTTCCATAAAGCTTAGCGTAAGAAAGAATCGATCGATCAACAGAAAGAATCACAAGTACCTTGTCATAGACTATAAGGCTCCTGAGT
>NW_011896070.1:0-1502 GCF_000151845.1 Pteropus vampyrus | reverse complement strand
TGCATGTGTCCACCTCAGCAAACTGTACCCTTATAACGGGTGCATTTTACGGCACGTAAATTATACTTCCATAAAGCTTAGCGTAAGAAAGAATCGATCGATCAACAGAAAGAATCACAAGTACCTTGTCATAGACTATAAGGCTCCTGAGTGACCAAGCCGAGGTTGCATTTACGATAAGAGTTTATTTATTTACAGATGAATACTGCAGGGTTGAAAACGTCGTACATTTTCAGAAGCCTCTGGCGTCACCTGCCCGCACATGGGCAAGGCGAGCTCCATAATCTGGGTACCGGGGGCGCCTCGGTCTCTGGTTGCCTCTCATTCCATTTCCGATTTGGGACATCGACCGTACAGCCCGGGCGTGAGCACCAGGACGGACCGATGTGGGGATCAATACAGTTAACCACCCTGATGCCAACATTTACTTTTCATTCTTAAAAAACATTCTGATATTTTTTTCCTACATGCAACAAATTGTCACAAACAGCCACGGTAGAGACCCCTGCCCCGGCCGGCCTCCTGTCCCTAATGCACTTAAAGCTCCTTTACAAACTCAGCGTCTTGCTGAGTCTCGGACACACACCTGCACGGGGCGGCAGCCCATCCAGAAAGCCTTGATGTCACTCGTTCTGAAGGAGGGCGGTAATCATCCTAGTACCTAACTCACAGGGGCGTCACGACAATCCCACGGGTTAACCCTGCGGAGCACAGAGTCAGCGCTTTACAAGGACCAGCTCCCACCACGAGCTCCTACCCCTCCCCACAGCCAGAAACCACCGTCACTCAGGCACGATCTCGGCTCCTGTTCGAACCGCCTCCTGTTTCTTCAGCGTGCGACCTATGCAGACGATCGGCCAGGGCAATGTCACTGCTCCCGAGGAGACCACGGTCCGTAGAGAGCCGATGATGATGACCGAAGTGTAAGGAAGACGCCGAGGCACGAGAGGGGTCCTCGATTGTGTCCGGGGGAGGCAGAGAAGTCCTTCTGCAGGAGGACGTAGTTGATCCAAGACCTGGGTGACCATTCTCCAGGGAGACGAGGTGGGGGGAGGCATTGCATTCAGATGCAAAAGCAAAGGCTGAAAGCAACAAAGTTGTGCGGGTGTAAAGTGACATGATGTTTTTAGGAAACTGAGTTTCCACATCGCCGTCGACCAAATGCGTTTATCCAGGGAGCTGTGGAACGTGAATCTGGAAGAGCCAGCTCCTCCGAAGAAGGCTTACGTGGAGAGCTCAGCCTTTCCCAAAACGCACCGGGAACGCACAGGTCACGGGGAGTTCAAGGCCGATGTGCGGGAAGCACGGGGCCGGCCAAGGCCAAGGGCAACGCTGGGTCGAACCTCCATGACTTTCTTCTTGACTGTACGATGTCCCGAAACGTTTAAAATGCCAAAGGTGGTGACGGCTTTGCGAAAGGAAGAGCTGTACGTAGCGGTTCCCGGACTGAGGTGACCATCTCGCAAGCACAGAAAGGGACTCGCTCTGGGGAGCACGGCTAA
>NW_011896069.1:4566-8102 GCF_000151845.1 Pteropus vampyrus | reverse complement strand
ACCCAGAGCAGGGCCGGCCACCCAGCCCCCGAAGGGGAAGGCTCCTGTGTTTGGGGTGGACGCCCAGCCCACGATGTCACCGAGCTCACCCCCTGCGGGGGAAACAGGCCCCAGGGCCCTCGACGCCAGCCGAAGCAGGTCTCAGACAAGCGTCCCCGGAATGGCGCAGGTTGCTAGGCTTTGGGCAACACGTGTTTCTCTGCCGTGAGAGCGAAAATCAAACAGGAATTTGCAAAATGGCTGTGACGCTAACGCAGACGGAAACCAGGGCCCAGGGCTCACCCCCCACGTAAAACTGGGGGCCACCGCGTCGTACAGTCAGTGGACCCCGCAGTACAAAGGCCCCCTTCTCCGCGGCCCCCTCCACAGTCTACCGTCACTGTCACTGGGCGGCCCCCCGTGGCTTGTAGGGACAGCGGCTCAGTGTCCCCGACTGGGCGCTGGCCACCCAGCGGGGGGAGCCCTGTCCTGCCACCCCTCACTCCGGCCTCCCGGTCTTCGCTCCTCCACCGTGGCCCCGGCCCGTGGTGCTGTCCTGAGATGCCACAGGCGGACACAGCTGCCCACAGACCCCCTCCGCCCAGGCGCCCCGCTCACGACCACGCTCAGTACGTCTACAACGAACTTGTTACCATTTGACCCCGACTCTGTCCCCGCCCTGGGCCGCCGGCTACCCACGCGCTCTGCAAACCACAAACGGGGCGCATGCCAAGCTCCCCGCCCTCCGTCCAGCGCCCTCCAGGCACCGGGCTCCCTGGGGCCTATTTCCAGAACCGGCCGTGAGTCCGCAGGAGCTGCACAAGGGCTGGGAGTGTTGGCACTGAGGTCCCCTCGAACGACAGGTGACAGAGGGGAGCTGCCAGACAACCCGGCCGCCCCCCACGGAGCCGTCGCCCATCCGTAGCAGGCGGAGTCCAACCCCAGACTTCAGAAGAAAATACGAGATGACCGGGCAGGCGGCTCAACTCCGTATGGGAAGAGCTGTCCCGACGTCACCCGCCCCTTAGCGACGACCTTCTGCTATGCGCTTGTCAAGTGAGTATCTGAATCGTACTTACTGAAGACACCAGACCATTTGGGAAATTTATATCCATTCCAGTGACGATCATTGGTTCATAACCTTGCAAAGCCTAGGTCACCAGGAGAAAATAAAACCTGCAATGGATGTTTTCACACACTCCCAAATGTGTCACCCTCCGAAGATGCTCCAGGAACGGTGTGTGAGGAACAGCCACATCGCCTGTGCCAGGGAGGCCCAGGAAGTCACCCTCGCTACCGCCACGTCTGAGAGGTGTTCTACCAGCTGGGGGCGCCTTTCGCCTGGCCGCCTGTGAGCGGCTGTCCATGCCCTGCCCGGGGGGTGCTCATCAGGCCTCTGTGTCCATCCCCATTCGAGCACGGAGCCTGCCGATGACCGTGGGGTGAAGAACTCTACGTCCCGAGATACCAATGGTCACCTCTTGGGCCACGTGGCTCATAAAACCCGTATAATTACATTTGCCGGACCCACATGCCACTTAGGATTATTTCTCCCTGAATCCCTTCAAGAGAGCAGACAAGGCGAACACAAACACAAACACACAAACGCAACGCTTCAGCGGGAGGAAGGGCGTTTCCGCGTCATCGGGCACAGGCGGCGGGTCCTTGTTTCAAACCGGGACCCGGCGCGTCTGCACCGGGAGCTGCGTCTTCCCCCCGCGGAGACACGCCACGTGGCTCGGGGCCGCCGCACGGGTCAGCGCTCTCGGGCTCCCAGAAGAGGTGCTATTTTTAGACAGCCAGTCCATTCGCCCCCGAGGTCACACGTCTGTTCCTGGTTCCCGCCCAGGCATTGCCGGGGTATCGCCATCACGCACATCACGGTGGCAGCCACACCGCCCGCTGCGTCGCTGGGAAACGCTGCCTCGAACGCTTCTTTCCCAAAGGGCACTGATTTCAGCAGAAGTGTCCGGATGGACGTGTCTGCGTGGGGCTCCATGGAGCCGCCCTGTCACCTCGGGCGCCGGGATGGGGTCTGAGCCACAGAAAGGGAGCGACAAGGCCCGCGGTCCCCGCCGTGGTCCCCGCCGCGGTCCAGCGCAGGACCCTTTGCTGCCCTGGGCTCTGTGCTTCGCGCCGCGTAGCCGGCCCCGGCCGCGAGCCGTCCGCGTCCTTCGCCTCTGACCCGAGAGGTTCGCGTCTGCTCCTGGCAGCCGTGACACTGGGGGCGACGTCCCAGGCCCCGGCCGCCGTGGACGCGCCTTCTCTCGCTCGTCCTGCGTCCCACCGCCCCCTCGAGCCTCCCTGTTCCCCTCCGTCCCCGACCCCCCCACCGTCCCCGCCGCCGTCCCGTTTCTGCTCTGCCCACAGTGGCTTCTCCAGACTCGTGGCTTTTCGTGCTTCTTGAATCTTCCTCCAACCCAACTGTGAAATCAAACCGCGGATCCCACTCAGCACGTCCACGGGGAGCTGCCAACCTTGCCCTCGGGGCGAGCCCACCGCAGCCGTCCGCCCTGAGTCACCCCTCAGACTCTCCAGCCCCCTCCCTCGGCTCCCCCCGTCCACGGGACATGCCGGCGACACCGCAGGAATCAGGGACCGCGGCGGAGCCCTCCCCGTCCCTGCCGTGGCCACCTCCATGGTCGCCCCCCGCCCCCTCTCCGTGCCACGACAGCTTCCTAACCGGTCCCTCGTGCCCTCTCTTCCCACGGTCCCTTCCCCAGCAGAGGATCCAGAGCGATTTTGAACAGTTTAAGTCCGGCCGTTTGCTCCCGCGTGCAGTCGCACAATGGCTCCTCGTCTTGCTGAAAGCAAAGGCCAGCGGGCATGCTCCGGGCCGCCCGCCGCCTCTCGGACCTCGGCGCCTGCCATCGTCCCCTGCGCTAACTGGACGCGGTGCCCGGTCATCGGCCAACCTGGAACCGCGGCGGAGAAGCCCCTCTCTGCGGCGGCCCCGACCAGCCGGACGTTCTCCTCCCTTAGGCCCCTGGACCGGCCATTCGTTTTGCCCGGAGCGCTCTGTCCCCAAGTGACAGGCTGCCTGATGTCCCGGCTGAGCCACGCCGTCCACCCCGGGCCGCCCAGCCTGTCACCCTGGCCGTCGTCTCGATGACGTGGCGATTCCCGCATGTCCTGATTCCGCTCGTTTCCCCAGCCGTGCTGGAGCCCGAGCTGAGCGAGCGCAGAGACGCGTCTGTGTTGCCCTGCGATGCTCTAGCGTCTGGCTCGGACGGCGCCTGGCACAGAGCGGTCCCGCGCGCACGCGCCGAGCGAGCACAAGTCCCACGTGCTGTGGGCGTGTCCCCTCCTGTGCTTTCTGCCGGTGTGGCAGACGGGCTGATGGCCTGGCGTCGCATCCCGTGAGCATTTCTCTGCGATTTAAAGTCGAACCCCACATCCTGGTGAGGACAGGCGCCTGGTGCCAATTCTCCGGACAGATGTTCTCCACGGCACCTGCCTGGGATGGCCGGGTGATTTTCCTAGAACATTCTGTCGGTGGGTGTGGAGCCCTTGCGCTGTGAGGTCTCAGTTTTACCTCTGTGCTCCGTGAGGGTCCT
>NW_011896069.1:0-1696 GCF_000151845.1 Pteropus vampyrus | reverse complement strand
GCCTACGAGTGACAACCTGTGACAATCTGGCAGGACGGGAGCCAGAGGAACAACATCTGAAACTTGGTCACCACACGTGACGACCTTCCAGAGCTAAAGCAAATGTTGGGGGTCCTACACAGCTGGCTTCACAGAGCCATTCCAGGGACCTCGCTTCTCGGGGATCCCCCCCGCCCCGGGCTGGCCAGATGAGGGTGGGAGCGGATAGATCGACTAGCACGGCTGAGGATCAGTGTCCAGGGGACAAGGACCCGGGAGTAAAGGGTCCGCATGTCCCGTGGAACAAACTCGTGGTAAGAATTACGATGCCCAGACGTATACTCTGCCCCTCTGCTTTCCACGACGAAGCCCCTGGACCCCAGAGGGAGTCACACCTGTTCCTGTCTGCGTCGGCGCCATGTCCCGGGAGCCACGCTACATGTGCCGACGGTGACAATCTCCCCATCCCCCCATCTACGAGTTCACGGCTGGGCCGTGCCAGGTGCCACTCGGCCTCCCTGGCTGACCGAGGACAGCTGACAGCAAGAGGCACACGCAGCTGCAGAGCGTCCTGCGGCATGAAGGAGCCTAATGAATAAAGGCCGAGAAAAACACGCACACACGCATGCACACATGCGTGCACACGCGCACACACGCATACACATGTGCACACGCACGCACGCCTCCCAGCGCAGGAACAGACTCTGTTGGAACCCATTACTTTTAAATATTGTAGGTTATCTGCAGGAAGGTTTATCAGTCAAAGGAAAGCATTTATGAAGTCAATTCATTCAGCATACAGTTATTCATTCTTTCTTCTTTCTTTCTCTCTCTCTCTCTCTCTCTCTCTCTGTCTTTCCTTCTTTCTTTCAGCTTTTTCTCTTCATCTACGTGCTACATCTGCCTCCGCACGCTTATAAAGGAAATGCCCACTGTGGATTCAGCCCACCAGACATGTGACATGTTTATTCAGACCGGCGCCTTGGCTCCTTCACCCCTCCCCGCCTGGCGGGGGCCCCCATGAGCTCACCCCAGCCTCTAGCCAGGCCCCCGCCACGTCCCAGAACGGCCAGCCCGCCTCGCGTTAGGTGTGGCTCCGAGACAGGACAGGGGAGCGTGCCTGTGCCCGAGGCGTCCCCGACGGGCCCCTGGTCCCCCGGGGGCTGCACCCCAGCCCTTCGTGCCCTGGCCTCCCGCGCCTCGACTCTGGGTCAGCGAGGCCCTAACAGGAGCGCCTGCCGGGGTGGCCGGTGCCGCAGCTGGTTCCAGGCTCGCCGCTGCCGGAGCGGACGGCTGGCTCTTCTCAAGCTGTCCCTGTCCTCCCTCGAGCCATGCCCCAGGCCGGTCCACGCCAGCCCTGCAGCTGATCGGCCTCCCGCTGGACGCCTGGGTCCGTCCGTGTGGCCCTGCCGCTGCACACGGCGGACACTTCTCACGTTCACACCACCTTACGCGTCCTTCCCAGGCCATCCCGTCTTTCTTCAAAGAACCCTCGAGTGACGTGCCCGCCACGGAGCCTTCCTGGACTCTCTCCTCCTCTGTGGACGCGACCGGCGCCGCGCGCAGAGCGGGAGGCGGGGGGTGGTCCTGGATGACCACTAAGATCCGGAAGAGTCCACGACCCCCCAAACCACCACCGGCCGCATGTGACAGACTACCCAGCCACTGCCACCTGCCTGTGTCACGAGCGTCCCGTGCACCGTCCGGGCATCGTCCG
>NW_011896068.1:3176-5425 GCF_000151845.1 Pteropus vampyrus | reverse complement strand
ACCCTTATTTCCATGATATTGGAATTTTTGTTTTCTCTTATTTTCTTGATTAGTCTTGTGAGAGTTATAATTTTTATTAATTTTTTTAAATTAAATATATCGGGGTGACATTGATTAATAAAATTATATAGGTTTCAAGTGTACAATTTAATAATACATCATCTGTATATTTCACTGGGTGTTCATTACACAAAATCAAATCTTTTGTCTCACCATACATTTGAACCCCTTTATCCTTATCTACATTTCCAGTCTCCCTCTTTTTTTCTGGTAACCACTGAAGTGTTCTGTGTCTATGAGTTTTCATTTGTCTTGTTCATTTGTGCTTTCAGTTTTATATCATATATATGAGTGAAATCATATGGTTCTCACTTTTCTATCTGACTTATTTCACTTAACTAATTTTTTCAAAAAACCAACATATAGCATTGTTAATTTCTCTTTGAACTTTTTCCAAATTCACTGATTTCTGCTCTGATTTTGATTATTTCTATTCTTCTACTTATTTTAAATTTATTTTTCTATTATTTAACTAACTTTTTAAGCAGAAGCCTTAGGTCATTGTTTTTAAGCCTTCATTTATTTTATAGTTATTTAATGTTATATATGTTTTCTAAAAGTGCTTTAGTTTATTACACAAAATTTGTTTTTATTATAATTTGGTTTGAAATATTTTATTACACATGACAAATTCTTTTTTGAGTTGTAATTTATCATATATGTTATAAATTCTTTTTTGAGTGATAAATTATTTAGAAGTACACTTAAAATTTTTAAAAATATTTAGCATTTTATTAATATTTGTTTCTAATTTAATTATTTTATTATCAGAGAAAATTACCCATCAGATTTCTAATTTATCATATATGTTATAAATTCTTTTTTGAGTGATAAATTATTTAGAAGTACACTTAAAATTTTTTAAAATATTTAGCATTTTATTAATATTTGTTTCTAATTTAATTATTTTATTATCAGAGAAAATTACCCATCAGATTTCAATCTTTTGATGTTTATTGAGGGATACTTTATGTCCAGATACTTTGCTTCTCTTGGCTAATATTCAATATAGGAATATTTTGGTGTTGTTGAGTGTAATGTTTTATTCTCAATGTCTATTAAGTTAAGTTGGTTGGTTGTGTTGTTTAGGTCTTGTATAATCTTAGTAATTTCCCCGTCCCCCCACTTGTCTTATTAGTTACTGAAAAAAGAGTGTTAAAATCTCTAACAATAATTATGGATTTGTCTATATCTTCCTTTAGTTCTATTTTTATTAGTTTCATGTTATTAGGTACTTCCATACCTAGGGTTGTCAGGGCCTCTTGGAAAATCATTCCTTTTGTTGTTATGAAGAGTCCTTCGTTGGATTGTAGTTGAATGAAGAGTCCTTCGTTGGATCAACATTTTCTGATACTATATAATTATGCTAGCTTTCTTACTGTTTGCATGATAAATTTCTTTTCATAATGTATTCGAAGTGTATATCATGAAAATAGAGTATAATATTTATTTTTTATATACTCTGTTAATATCTGCCTTTTAATGGGTTTGAATTTACCATCCTGTTATTTGCTTTCCATTTGTCTCTTCTGAATTTTTGTTCTTTATTGCTTCTTCTTTGTGTTCTTTGGGATAGTTGAATATTTTATTGCTTCATTTTATTTAACTTGTTTTGGCTTATAAGCTATCACTTGTTTTGCTATCATTTATTTTAGTGGTTATTCTAAGGCTAACTACGTATCTTTACTTTACCAAAATATATTAACCATTAATATTGTTACTCTGAACTCTTCCCACTTCCCAACTAACACTTTATAATCAATTTCACTCATCTTCTTTATCAACTTATACTTTGCATTCCCTCTATCCATTTTTCATTTCCTGCTTTACAAATGTATTAACCTTTGTTAATATGTTTGTGTTAACAGTATAATTTCATTTAACCACAGATTTCATTACCATTCTATTTTACTCCCAAGATTTATAATTCCATTACCTGATTGTTGTCACATCTCTTATTTCTACATACATTATGGACTCACATGGAATCTGTTATTGACTCAAATTTAAGTGCTAAAAATATTGCACATGGATATTTTGCACATGGGATATTTAGCATTTAAATTGGAGAAACCAGAGCCAAACAGTAGTTAGAGCTACAAAAGTCAAATTTATTCCGGAATTATTGTAATAGGAGAAAAGAGGCCTCAGTATAGAACTGGACTCAATTCTAAACACAACAAGGAAGA
>NW_011896068.1:0-751 GCF_000151845.1 Pteropus vampyrus | reverse complement strand
CCAGACCGTCCGTGACTAGGCCGCGGGACGCCACCTCCTGTGCACTGTTATTGGGTTCTGTCTATTGTCTTTGGTCTTGTCTAGGTTGTAGGTGGGGGACTTCTTGGATTCCACCTACACCCCAGTAATGTTCTCGTCTAAATGTCTGTTTTATGTTTTCTGCACAAACGATGGGGGGAAGTCCGAGATCACAAAAGACACCCTTGGGGTGTCTCCTGAGACATTTCAAAGAAGGGTTTGCAGAGGGAGCTGACTATGGCATAAAGTTTTCTCCAGGCAAATTAAGGACATTATGTGAAGTTGAGTGGTCTTGGTATAAATTGGCCTCCGGAAGGTTCCTTTGAAAGGGGTTTAGTGAGGAATATTTGGAAGATTATCACAGGGGACCAGGGACATCCCGATCAGTTTCCCTACATCGATCAATGGTTAAACTTTGTTCAGAACGCCCCCTCCTTGGCGCCGCTGGTGTGCCCTTTCCCTAGAGGTGCAAGTCTTAGTTGTGGGCACCCCCAAACATATGGCAACTGAATCTCCTAGACAGCCCAGTCCCTCAGTCCTCCAATCTCCACCAGAGGACAGTGACCTTCCCCCACCCTATAATCCAGGACAACAGAGACCAAATAGCACCGCCTCACCTCCTCGGACACAGGCAGGTAACCCCTATGAACCTCCTGCTCCCGCTCTGGATGGGACACCAGCCGATACCACCACCTCGGCCATCCTCCCCTTGCGAGAAGCACCACCCTAGGGA
>NW_011896067.1:2091-2671 GCF_000151845.1 Pteropus vampyrus | reverse complement strand
CGTATCAAAACATCACATTATATATCTTAAATATATACAATTTTATTTGTCGAGCATATCTCAATTTAGCTAGGATTAACAAAACGAATGAAACTAATGTTCATCTTCTGCCTGAATGTTCTATTTTCTTTAGCCATTTATCTTATGACATACACTGAGCCTTTACAAAATCTGTGTACTCTCCCTAAGATGCTTCTAATATGTTTGGTCTTTCAAATTCAGCACTCATTATAGAAACTATCATTAGAAGTAGATTCTTACTGAATACAATTGAGCCATTTTAGGAGAGTAAGGGGATTGGACCAACATGACTTGCTCTGAGTTCTTAATAACTGGAGAAAATGGAGGAAATATTAAAGCTAGGTCTATCATGCTGATTATTTCTCCTTATATGGAATCTCTCATTAAATCTTTTTTATATATGTGTGCACTATAATATTATGTTCCTTCAAGTTACAGGGAATACAGAATTACTCAAGACCTTGTTGGATGACTTAATATTGAGAGAAGAAAGATGGCGATGGTTGTGGAGAAGGGACATTATGAAGGCCTTCATGTAATTAAGAAGATAGTCAATCAT
>NW_011896067.1:0-861 GCF_000151845.1 Pteropus vampyrus | reverse complement strand
CAACCCATGAACATGACGTGGCATTTATTTCTATACCTCCATTTTCTGTTAATGTGCTCTCCAAATGTTGAGGTTCAAACATAGGATGTGATTTACATAGCCTTTAAAAAGTGAAATTTAACTTGATTGTGGATCCAAACATTTGTCGAATCAGATCACTTCCGAGATGGAGAAGATTATCAGCCTTTTATTTGGCATAATGATGAGAATTGACGTTAGTCTTTGCTACAAAAAAAATTAACACAAATATAATGACTTAAAACAGCACACACTTGTTATTTTGTAGTTTCTATACCAGCCACAAGTTTACTAGTCCTCTAATGCAGTATAGGATTTCAAAATATAAATTTTGGAGAAACAACCACTTAGATTATAGAAGAGAGGTAGAGAAATGGTGAAAGATACCTATGTTGTTTTATTAATAATAAAAAATACTCTATTTAGATATTAGTAAAGAAAGTGCTTGTAATATATTCGAAACCTCAATCCCTGAGCTTTCTATGATCTCACCTACTAAAAATCTTCATTTAAAATTAAACAGTCCAAAAGGTGAGATTTCTCAAAAGATGAAAATTTCCAAAAAGAAGTACATCATTCACAAGGGAACTGCCTCAGAACTACCTTGTACTCTGCTAATATAATATAATTATTTATTTGTTCTGATAAAATTCTAATATGGGGGAAATTAAGGATGTTTTACTATAACTCAGAAAAAATTCAAACTTATTATTTTAAATTTCAAGCTTTGCAATAATTTTAGTTCTATAATTAGGCATCAGTATAATTTTAGTTCTATAATTAGGCATCAGTATAATGCTCATGGTCTCACAAGGCTGAAAAAAATGTGTTGGCCAAATTGCA
>NW_011896066.1:2834-4985 GCF_000151845.1 Pteropus vampyrus | reverse complement strand
CTTTGAAGATGGAAGTGGGCTATGAGCCAAGGGACACAAGCAGCCTCTAGAAGTTGCAAAGGGCAAGGTACACAGATTCTTCTCTGGAGCCTCCAGAATGAGCACAGCCCCTGTTAACACCTTGATTTTAGTCTAGTGACACCCATTGCAGATTTCTGACCTCCAAAATTGTGAAATAATAAATTTGTGTTGTTTTAAGCCACCAAGTTTGTAGTAAGGTGTTATAGCAGTTACAGGACATGAATAAATTATCTGTATTATTAATATCTGTTACCTGTTCCTTCACAGTACATACTTTGCATGGAAAAAATCTTAAAAGTTGAAGAAGACATGGCATTGCCTTTGGAAATGGCAGGGTAGTGGAGAGCTGGGATGGCTCTGCCCTATTCCACATTCAATCCTGAGTGGAAAGGAGGAGGCGGCACCTCTCAAGTAGTATATAGCAGGTCAGCTGCTAAAGACAAAACAGTCTCTGAGGGTATAGTTGAAGAGGAGAAAAGGAGGACTCAGGGGCTGACCTGTGCTTGGAAAGCTACTCTAAGACTTTAGTGTAGAAACACTCACAAGATGTTTGAGGAAAACTTGTCAGTAAAATGATGTGAAAGCACTACAGAAAATAATATGTATTTTTGCTGAGAAATTCAACTCAGTAAAGATAAGTGATCTATTACTCTTCTTATGGAAATACCAAATTTGTGGGGATTTTTTTTGCTAGTTATAAAATATTCATACAGTTTGAAAGAAGGAATATAAAAGCTAATTCTTCAGTTTCGATCGTAATACATTTATTTCGAAGTCCAGGTTTCTGTTGTTCATTTGTTGTTGGTTTCAATAGAAGATCAAAGTAGAAGTTCTAACATAATGGCAAATAGAGATTACATTACAATTTCTGAATATTATATTCCAGAGATGGGGATAATAGTTCACAGTGTTGCTTTTTTGGGATTAGAATTGTGTAATTAAAACGATGTAACAAGAATGAATATATGAATATTCACCATCACATTTCTGTCCCTACTCTCTATGGAAGACTTTGGATTGGCATGTTTGGCATTGCGTGTTCCCTAATATCCCTCCTACTCCAGTGTTCCATTTATTTTGCAGGTCAGAGTAATTATTAGGGAAGAACAGAAGAAAAAGTAGGCAATTTGTGCTATAAAGGCTTATGATATGCTTAAGAGAAGGAGAGGAGAGTGAAGGCAACAGAAAAGGGAAATTAAGAGGAAAGAGCAGAGCCTAATTCCATGTCGTGGAGCTTTTCATTGGCGAAGTTGTGAGTAAATTGTGGTGAAAAGTTTCAAGGATATCTGGATGAGAGAGTTAATAAACGGAAGGAGGAAATGGCATTTGTATATTTTGAAATGGGTCTCCTCAGATGTTCTCTGAGAAGTGAGGATAAATGATTCCTTTTTTTATTACTAGACTTTATTTATGTGTTAATGTGCTAAAATGGTGATACTAGACCACATGAAGATCTGCTGTTTAATTGGGTTCAACTATATTTATCACTATGTTATCATTTGGTAGAAAAGATTGCTATTCATAGTGGTTAAATCCAACCCTTCATCTACTCTATACTTGTACCTTTGCAACTGAACATAGCTGGGAAAAAATCCACAATTTTGTTGCCGAATGTTCTCACTTAAAATTCTATACCACAGAATTCCCATAGGCACTCAGTAGTACCTAGAGATTTTATCACATCCCCTCAGTAAATTTGTTTTCTCATACCCAAGACAACTGTTTTATGTCTTCTTTTCTTTAACCTTCAGCCAACTCAATTCTCTTTTCACTAAGGAAGGAATCAGAAGAGGATTGCCTCATCTTCAGTCAACTCACATCTATGCTAGGCTTTGCTGCCTTTTCTAATAACGTAGTTGTCTCTTTGGCTAGAGCCAGTCCCAGCCATGTGCATCAAAATCTGCCTTCTCTTGACTTCTCAAGGGCATCACTTTATTGACTATTCTCCTTATTTTGCATTATTAACTTTTTCTTTCTTAAATATTCTCTTCTTCAAATATTCTATATTATCTCCCATCTCAAAACAAAAACATCTCTCCAGCTATCATTTCTCTTTGTGTAGCAAACCTCCTTATAAAGGTTGTTAATACTTGCTAGCTATACTTCCTCACTACCCACTAATGCTTTTAC
>NW_011896066.1:0-344 GCF_000151845.1 Pteropus vampyrus | reverse complement strand
TATGTATCTATCCATCCATCTATCTATCTATCTACTTACCTATCTACCTATCTACTTCTCCTGTTCTATTCAACTCTCTATTCCTTATCATCTCTAAAACTCATTTAGCCTTGCCTTTTATCTAGCTGCCATTCCCTTTATACATGTCCTGTGTCTTTGGCTAAATTTTAAGAGTCCTGGGGAAGTAAATGATGCTTATATTTTATTGTGAGCTTTACAGTGCTCAGCATGACACCTTGCAGGTGGGCGGTACTCAAAAAAGCATTTCTTGGTTAGCTATTTTAAATAAATTATTGCAATGGAATTACATTCTAAACCAGTATTTCAATCTTATTGGGTATCTC
>NW_011896065.1:0-2152 GCF_000151845.1 Pteropus vampyrus | reverse complement strand
ACATAGGCTTAGTGAGAATAGGCTGGCTTGAAGGAAGCCAAGAAGGAGCTTGCTGTATGTTCTTTTTCCTTCAGGAGCTAGTGGCTGAGGGTCCGGCTCTAGCCCAGGGAATCTGAAAGGCGAGAGAATGACTGACAATTGATGATGGAGCAGGAGAAGGTTTCTGTGCTGGTAGCTCAGTTTGCCAGGTGAGATCTTGCTCCCCACTTTGACCTCCCCTCTCTCTATGCTGCACCAGCTGAAGCTCCGGTGAGCTAACTGGGAATGGAAAAAAATTACAAAGTGAAGAAATGTAGAATTGGCCAACCAGAGCCCCCTTTCAGTGGGCATGCTTGCAGCCTATAGGAGGCCTGGTCTGGGGAGAACAGAACATTTATTACTAGGCTATACCCAGAATTTTAGTTTTCTTGAGCTGAGTGTTCTAGCAATGAATAAACACCATATGGGAAAATTAGAAGAAGAGATAAAGTTTTTAAAAATCTGTACACTGCAGTGTTAAGTAATTTCTCAAGAAAAATGGCCTTATTGTTTTTATAAATATAAGGAGTTGAATTATATAAGAAATGATAGTACAGTCCAGTACATACTTTATACTAAAATGCATGTTCACTTTTTTCAGCAATTCTTTTGACAAAAATGGCAATTGTAATAATAATATATATACACACACACACACACACACAGACACACACACGTGTGTGTGTCTGTGTGTGTGTGTGTGTGTGTATATACATATATACATTTTGCATTGTCTGAAATAAGCACAAGTTCCAAGGGGAGTTACTTATTCGTCAAGAAAGATGCTTACTTCCAGGAGGCAAGAGGCTCTCAGTATCAATTTTGCAAATATTAAAGGGACAGAAGACAGAGGATAGGTCACCTATTTGGCATTTAATAGGTTATTAGAAACCTTTGAAAGTACAGCTTCTGAAGGGTTTCGTGGAAAGAAAACAGATTGCAGGGAATTAAAAAGAAAATTGGAATGAAGAAATGGAGACAATGCTGTTGACATGCCAGAAAAAGAAGACAGCAAAATATGATGGCTTTCGAGTAGGTCAGCAAGATAAAATGAAGGAGGATTGTTTGGGAGGAGAGCCTGTGTATAACTGAAAATCAAGAAGAAGAAACCAGGGGTAAGTGAAAGATTTAAGATGTATAAGAAAGAAATAAGTAAGAAATAGAGAAGTTTGCATTCAAACAAAACAAAGGAAAGGATATTTTATTTTCATAAGAACTATTACTTATTTTGTACCAGCTAGACATTTTATCATACCATTTACAAAAGGCAGCTCACAACAGTCAAGAGGAGTGGATGTCATTGTGCCCCTTTTAAAGAGGAGAAACTAAAGCTTACAAGGTTACATTCTTGGTTCAAAGTCACACCAATTAGGCAGGCTCTAAAATTTCTGCTCTTCCCACTACCCAACTCTAATTTTTAGGTTTTTTGTTGTTGTTGTTGTTGTTGTTGTTGTTTTCCTAAAAGAGGACTAATTAAATAGATGTCAAAAAAATATATGATAAGATTGACATGGAGATAATTTAGTAACCTCCTAATCAAACAAGTTATAGTCTTCCTAGTAAAGAAGCTAAGGTAATTTTCGAAGAACATGAAAGAAATATACTACTGAAAGCTAATGAGAAGTGGTGGTTTGGAATAGTCAATGTAGGAAAAATGCTAGAGAAGCAACAAAATGTTCATAAAACATTTTATGTTATCCCTATCCCCTCCCCAAAAACTAAATGAAAGTGGCCTCAAACTGCATTGTACTTGAGCTCCCAGTCAATCTCATTCACTTCAGTAATTTCTACATTTTAGTCAAATGTATTATTGATTCAACACTCAAAACTTTTTTTCTTCAGATTATGAAACAGAAATTTAGAGATTACAAAAATTAAGTGATATATGCTATTGAGTGGTACAAATCAAACCAAGTGAACTCAAGTTTTGGAGGGTTTCTTTTTCCATTAAATCAAACTACTTTCTTGTCTGGGAAAACATTCATTTCTAACAGTTACTTTGCAATTGTTTGTAAGGGGCAAAAAGACTGTCAAAACATAGCTTTGTGTATTGAGAGAATAAATGGTGGAACAAAATGGGATTGTTATTAACCTTAGAGTCCTTTCATTAGCCTCATCTCTCTGAATGGGAGAG
>NW_011896064.1:6956-9209 GCF_000151845.1 Pteropus vampyrus | reverse complement strand
CCCCCCCGACCTCGCCCCGCCTGCCCCCAGCTGAACCTGGAGGAGGACAGCCCCAAAGGTGGCTGGCTGTACGGTGAAGAAAGGGGGGGACAGTGTCTCAGCCAAGGGGTCCCAGGGTTCAGGCACTGTAGAAGGCTGAATAACGGCCCCCCAAAATATCACATCTAAATTTCTGGAACCTACAAAGGGGACCTTCTCTGGAGAGAGTCCGTTGCAGATAGGATTAAGTGAAGGGCTTTGAGATGAAGAGATGCCCTAAATGCATCACATGCATTCACATAAGGGGAGGCGGGAGGTGACGTCCACACAGAGGGGGGGTGTGACGACCGGCTGAGGTAGATGTAAAGACGCAGTCCTTGAAAACTGCAGTGAGGCCACCACAAGCCAAAGCAGGCTGGCAGCCCCCGAGGCGTGGGAAGAGGCCGGAGCAGACCACCTCTCAGGGACTCTGGGGCGCGGGCAGTCCTGCCAACACTTTGATACCAAACTTCCGGCCTCCAGAACTGGAGAGAATAAATCTCTGCAGCTTTAAGCCCCCCGGGTTTTGGTAATTTGTGAGAGCAGCATTAGGATGCTCATGCAGGCACCACGGACAAAGGAAACAATGTTCCCTAGATAACGTTTTCCGCTGATTGTATCTTATTCTAAAACGTTACGTTAAACTGACCACTTACAATTGTTGAGTTAGAACAGTGGGAATCATGGAAATTTTTCGGTTTATTTAATGTCTTTTGTGATTTTGAAATAACATTCTTATTGGTTTCTCTGATGATAAATGTAACATATGTTCATGACATTAAATTTAGAAACTACAGAAAACCTATAAAGAAACTCCTTTAATGCCAATGGGACTCTCTGGCAGCAATTCCGGCCGTGGCCACAGACCCAGGCCAGCTGGTGTGCCAGGGCGAGGGGCCGGGCTGGGGCGGTCCTTGCCCACCCTGCCGCCTCCTGCCCACCGGGCCGCCCCCCCACCCACCGCAGGCCCCCGCGGTGCACGCATGGATGTCACTACTGGGTTGGTGCAGCTACTGAGCACAGCACTGGCCCTTGGTGTTTTTCCCCCTGGCATAGTTTGGCTCAAGGTCCATCCCCCACCATGCCTAAACGGCCAAGCATTCTGGCCCACGGGGAGGATAATTTGAAACCGAAAACCTGGCAGCACCGACTGGCTTGGACGAGGCCCGCGTTAGCTGGGAGGCGGGGCGTGGGGGCGGGGCGCAGGGGCGGGGCGTGGAGCCAGGTGGCCACGCCCACCACTGCTCACTGAGTCCGGTCCCCTCTCCTCTCCAGCACCTACCACTGGGGGCAACTCCGCAGGCCTGGCCAGACCTGGCCCCGAAGTAGGTTCCCACTTGGCTCTGTCCTCCAGAACACTGACAGGCTTCTGGGTTCTGTAGAGCTTTATCCCGGCTCGGGTTGATCAGGCGCACTAGTATGGCAAACGCGGTGAGCGGCCCCAGCGAGGCGAGGGGGCGGGGGGGGGGGGGGGGGGCCTCCTTAACCCAACACTTCCCAAGCTGAACCAACGCTTGCTGTCCCAGCGAGGCAGGACCCCCTATCCAGTGGTCCCCAACCTCTGTGGCACCAGGGGCCGGTGCTCCTATGAGAGTCTAACAGTTGGTGACCTGCGGCAGAGCTGAGGTCATGATGCTGGCGCTGGGGAGCAGCTACAGATACAGAGGAAGCTTCGCTCACCCGCCCATGGCTCACGTCCCGCTGTGCGGCCCGGTTCCTAACAGGCCATGACCCTAAGGCTGGGGACCCTGCCCTCGGCCACAGCTTTGGGAAAGTTCTTGTGCCAGCCAGCGAGCCCCAGCTCGTCGCCAGCCCAGCCAGGAGGAGAGGCGCACGGTCCATGGGATTCTGCCCGAGGTGGCGGGACTCAGGAAGGGTGACGGGCACAGACACGGCTGTGCCCCTCCGCACGTTCTGGGGAGAGACCAGACTGCGGGGAGGTGTGGGGAGAGGGATCCTCCTGAAAGGATATTCTCCAGGCTCGGAGTTCCTGCCGCCTCTCCCCTCCCCCGCCCCGGTGCAGCTGCTGGCGATTCCTCCGTGATGGATTCCTCCGTGACGGATTCCTCCGTGACGGATTCCTCCGTGATGGATTCCTCCACGGTGGATTCCTCCGTGAGGCGCTCCCAGCTCTAGCCCTACACAACCTCTCACTTTAAAAGGTGGCTTCTCATGAGACTGGATCGCCGAAGTCTGCTCCATCCCGACCCCTCCCCCCGCCCTCCTGTGGCCACT
>NW_011896064.1:0-476 GCF_000151845.1 Pteropus vampyrus | reverse complement strand
CACCTCTGGAAGACAGACCTGCGGAGAGGTTTGCGACGGCCCCGGAAGTGAGCCCAGGGGTATCCGAGCGTGGAATTCTGGGGGCCCAGGTAACCAGCATGGCCTGGAACTGTCAAATCCACAGCCACTAGCCACGTGTAGACAGGAAGTGGACGCTAATTAAAAATAAATTAGTTAAATAATTCTATGCAAACGAGTGAGTAAATAAACTTAGCAGTGCCTACTCCGGGTGCGCAGTAGCCACACGTGGCTGGCGGCCACCACACCGGCCAGCACAGATGACGACATCTCCCCACCACGGAAGGTCTGCTGGACAGGGTGCCCGGCAGATGGGAGGTGGGTTCCAGGTGGCACGTGCCTCCCCTAGGACGGCTGCTCCACGAGGGCACAGCCCCCGCCTGCTATGTCACCACTACGTCCCCTCCACTGGTCCTGCCTGGGTCTGGCACCCAGTAGGTCCCCAACACATTTTCACT
>NW_011896063.1:2654-4124 GCF_000151845.1 Pteropus vampyrus | reverse complement strand
CACACGAGTGTCCAATAAAAAATGTCAATTAAGTTGACACAATAATGCTTAGGCAATTATTTTTCCTTAGAAACGGATCACAGCCTGATGACAGAACAATGGGGCACGGGACCGCGGGGTTCAGGCCGACACGCGGCGCTGCCGGGGGACTGGACCGCTCGCTCCCGAGGGCCGAGGCGACCAGTGGCCTGTGAGCGCGGCCGCGGCTGCGACATCCATTCAAGCAACGCAGACGGCCGAGGGCGTCCCCTGTCACGGGGCCCCAGAGCGGGGACGTGTAAGTGCACGGCCTTCTGGCCCTTCCAGCTCTGTCCCTTGCTGTCCTTCTCTGTGACACAGCACGGCCATCTGGTAGCCCCCTTTCTTCATGTGCCACCCTTCTGCCCCCGCAAAATCGGGTCAGTTATGACACGTGAACGCAATGGTTTGGTAATATTAAGCAGCCGGTTGCTTTTGGTGCGTAAATGCCCTTGCCCGTCGCCCCGGTCCCCAGGGACGTGGGAGGTGGCTCACCTCGACACGGGCACCATCCCCGTGCAGGAGCCCAGCTCTCTGACGACACGCCCAGGCCGCCTGTCTGTGCGGACCCTTGTCGCCAGGCCCCCCGGCAAACACGGCGCTCCCCCGTTGGGTGTGGATCCCCTCAGTTCTGTGCGGGCCCCAGAGCCCCGCTGGGCGGCGCTTTCGGCTCGCCTGGGTCAGTCTGGTCCTGCGCACAGCGGCCACAGGCCGCCTCGGCTCTTCCCACGGGAGAGAGTCTCGGCCTTCGGACCGCACCCCGACCCTCCCTGAGCCCAGCTGTCCCGTTTCCTGCCAGCACGGGACGCGGAACGTGGACGATTCGTGGTCTCAGAGAAACCGCGTTCCCACCGCCGACTCATCGTTGCCATTTTCTACAGAAGCATCACCCCGAGCTCACGAGAACTGACGCAGAAACGAGACCAGCGCCCAGCGAAACGAGGACAGAACAGAGAGGGGACGGGCGCAGAGGGGACAACAAGGTGAGCTGGGGGCGGGTCCCGTCTCCCCTGGGGACCCAGGCGAGCGAGGCTGAGGGAATCATGTGGTCTTCATGCCTCTCTCTCCCTCCCTGACCTGGTCGCGTGATGCCGCTGAGGCCACCGTCCCTGTGCCAGCCACAGTGAGGATCTGCCGTGTGGCCGGATGCCGGCGCCGAGGTCCCACGTCCCGCTCAAGGGGACTGAGAGCCGGGCCGAGTCGGGCCCCGGAGGTGACATGGGCGCGTAGCACTGTTCGCGTGACATGACACGGGCACCTGCTGCCGCGGTTCGCACCACGTGCCGTCCTGTCACGGAATCTCAGAAATTCACTTTCCGAGTCATGTCAGAGTTATCGAACGCGACGCCACCCCGTGTCCGGAGGGGCTCCCCGACCTCGGGGCTGCTTTCTGGAGCAGGAGCTGTGAGCTGAGGGCGCACAGCCGCCGTCAGAACGGGCACCGGGAGACAC
>NW_011896063.1:0-364 GCF_000151845.1 Pteropus vampyrus | reverse complement strand
ACATTTTAGTATCTGTGCTCCGAGTCCCCAACGGCAGAGCAGAGGTGAGAAATGGCTCTTGAGATTGAGGGGCTGAGGGTGGGGACAGGCGAGCCTGAGGAGCAGACAGGACCGTCAGCACAGCATCTGGGGCCCAGGTTCACCCGAGGGGTCCCTGCTTCACAGGCGGCGTGGCCGTCAGTCCCAAACTTCCACAGGTGGTTAGCACAAGTCACATCGCGAAGACGAGGAATGGCACAGGAACTGGCAGAGGCGCAGCCAGGGGGACAGACAGGACTCTCCGGGACCAGCTTGTCCCGGGGATGGGTCACCCAGGCAGGCCCGGGGGGCAGTCACGCGGTGCGGCCACACCAGATTTAAAGAC
>NW_011896062.1:4663-5819 GCF_000151845.1 Pteropus vampyrus | reverse complement strand
GCTATCACCCAACCAGTAGGTCATTCAGCCCAATGCTGAGACCAGGACTCAGTACTCTCCCATCACCTACTGCTTTCTAATAAATATGTCATTGTTTTGCAAGGTTAGATTTATAGGTTTATTTGGTCAGCCTATGTAGTTAGAGAAGGCTATGACCAGCCTTCTTTTTTTTTCAATGCCCCTCATCAGACCCTATACCTTTAATTGGTATAAGGTTTATCTAAAAGTGAAAGCTATTAATATCTTCATTTTGTTAATGGGAAAACAACTGTTTAGGAACATTAAGTAATGGCTGAATAGCATATAGTTATGAAATCAATGTGGCTTTAACCTAACCTAGGATTGTTTGTCTGAAAAATGTCAATGTTTTCATCCAGTCTGTAAGTAAATCAGTCAATAGATGCTAACCAAGAGGTACTCTGTAAAAAAGACAAGAGAGATATATGATTAACGAATCCTCTGCAAAGGATTCAATGCATGGATATCTTAGAATTAGTCTGGTTTCATCACTCTGTATAAACCAATTTAGACACCTTGCAGGACTTAAATCCTAAAGGGTAGAAGAGAACTAGAATATTTATTTCCTTTCTTCCACTTATTTCCATTGTACCTATAATCAGAAACTTTACTTATCATATATTAGTTTCTTCCATAAAACTCGCTTTGATTGTCCTATTTTGAATTCCAAAGGTAAGTTTTTTGATGATTATTACAAAACAGGAAAGTTTGGATTGCATCATTTTATAATAAGTCTAAGAGAAAGAATGTGATATTACTGAAGGTTTTATGTTTTCATCATCATGATTTCAAAGGCCTTCAGTTTTCAAAATTTTAATTTTAAAAACCTTTGCTCAAGGGAGAAAATTCAATAACTGCTTTAGGGCTCTCATTTTTTCCTACAAATCTTAGATGCATGGAGGGAGAGCAGGTGACAAAATGAGAAAACAATCAACTTGCTCACACTAAAAATAGAAGGCAGATGGAAGCAAGTAATGAAAAATAGGATTGCAATAGATATAGAGATAGGAATTGTCAGCCCACCCACTGATGACTAGCACTTTATTTATTTTCGCCTAAATAGAATGAAATGTAATTGCCATAACATTTTATATGCCATTTATATGCATTGAATACTTTTGCAGATAACATTAACTTA
>NW_011896062.1:0-353 GCF_000151845.1 Pteropus vampyrus | reverse complement strand
TTCATGTATATAAATACTTTATAGTTATATGCATATAAATGGATACAGGTATCTCCCACTTTCCAAAAGCTTATGTTATGCTACTTTGCTTTTATGAAGGACCTACCTGTTTTCGCCAAAAGGAATCTGAAGAGAATTTCACTTTTATGAAAAAAAAAAAAAAAGCATGACAGTACTAACGTAGGTCTTTCATAAGGGCTAAGTTGCCTAAATCAGACTTTTAGAAAGCAGGGGATACTCTTTGCTTTACCATTTCAGATTTTGAAAGCTCTCATAGGAACTTCTACTTTTGGAAGGCAAGGGAAACCTGTATATGTATGTATGTATGTATGTATGTATGTATGTATGTATGT
>NW_011896061.1:3487-6248 GCF_000151845.1 Pteropus vampyrus | reverse complement strand
AACAGCTTTCTCCATTGCTGTTGTCTCTCAAGTTGTCACCTTGCTATAAAAGATTCTTTCACCATCTTTTTACCTTATAAACTTATCTCTGTGCTTAACTTTTTCTGAAACCTGTTTTTGAGATATAGTAAGAAATAATATTAATTAATTCCAATTTCCTGACAATTAAAATGTATAAATGATGTGTCCCACATGCACCCAAGGCCACCCAATGGTCATGCATGTCTATGTACCACCAAGGATCAATTCCAAGACTGATTGGGAGAAAACATATTACAAGTGATCTGCACAATGATTACACAGACGATTGGGAGTTTAATGAAAGCAAAATTATTAAAACTTTCTGACTCTTGCCTTTTTCATAGCACTGAGACTATGAGTCCTCCTTATGTCTACCAAGAGGAACTTTTGGTAAATTGGTAAATGACTATGTAATCTCTTTTTTTGACCAAATAATCTTTTACATAAAAATCCCAGGACTCAGTCTAATAACACATCTTTCTAAGATGTCCAATTATGTTGCAGTCAAAAAGGGGTGCATCTTATACTCCCATGGTAATTTCTAATAAAGATTTTCTAAGTGAATTATATCTAGTAAAGGGGCTTAGAAAATATTAACTGTAACTTTTATGATGTCTTTGGCGAAAGGCTACAGAAGTCTGATTCTGAAGCCTGTGTTAAGCTGTCTCAGGGTTTTCAAACCTTGGTACTATTGACATTTGGGGCTAGCAAATTGTGTGTGTGTGTGTGTGTGTGAGAGAGAGAGAGAGAGAGAGAGAGAGAGAGAGAGAGAGAGAGAGAAAGAGAGAGGAGGCAGAAAGGGAGGGAGAGGGGGATCATCTTGCACATTGTAGGATGTTTGGCTGCATCCTGGCTTCTACTGATTAGATGTATCCCCCCACCACCACCACTCACCCCATTGTGACAATTACAAATGTCTCCTGGCCTCCAGTTGAGAACCATTGGACTATCTGTACTAGCCAAGTTAATTCTCGCTACCCTAAACCTATTCTCTTTCTGAAAGAGCGTACATATTACAAGTTCAATTTACTCTTTTTGGGCGGGGGCAGGTGTCCAAGCCTTTATAACTATTTGACAGGTAACATCATTGTTCCTTCATCAATTTATTCTTTTTCTAAAGAAATGATCAGTTGCTATGAATATTTTTTAGAAGCACTTAAATGATATTTATGAACCTAAGCTGCCACCTATTATTCTAGAAGGATGAAAACTTTGACTAACAAAGTTTTTCTTTGCTTTATTTTGCTTTGCTTTAATTTTCTACTGACTCTCTTTGGTGAAAATAACTAGGACAATGTATTAGTTATCATTATCATAATAATAATTCTCCATGTTTAATTTCTCATGGTGGACATAGTCCACTATAAATCTTATCTACTGCATTGGCTATTTTGATACTTTTGTGGGGAAATACACACATGGTTTATATGCACCCCCACGCACATGCATATGCATGCACCCATGTGAAAGCACATGATGCAGAGTGGAGGTAGACAGAATGTTCCTGCGGAAGGATTTTGAATGGCTGATAACTGCGCCATCCCTCAATAGAGATCTGGCTCTCAATTTTTAAGATAGATTACTGAAAAATTCAACAAATAAAGAAGGGTAAAGGTAAGAAAACTGAATTACAGTAAGAGTATGAGGTCCTGCAGAGAGAGGGTGAAACTGGACCTTTGGAGAATTAGGGACCAATGCTGTATTGCCAAAATAGAATTAGGCACAGAGTTACACAAAAGTGTGGAGAACAAGAACAAGGAAGGGGAACACAGACATGGAGGAAGATGTGCCTTCTTAAAAATTCAATCAGTTGTGAAGTCATTTCCGCTGAGGCAGAAGCCAGAGCTTGAGAAAGGGTTCACAACAGCAGGAATCACTAACAATACCAGGTACGAAAGAAGTTGCTACTTGTCCTTTGAGAAAGGTTAAAATCAAAGCAAAGGGCCTCTTCCTGTTGAAAGATTTAGGGGAGACAACAACTTAGCCCCATTGGAAAATAAAAGGTCTAGCTACTTATATCAACTCGGATTTTGGCACCGTGGCCTAAATATCAAGAATAATGGGTCATTTTATAATTGCATCATATCATATTACATTATAATAATTTATTGCTGTTATGTTGTTTTTAATGTTTCTCCTTGTTCAAAAGTGTAAACACACTGAGGTTCAGGACCCTGTTTAACTTGCACACTGTGGCATCTCCAGTTCCTAGCACAGAATTAGCCCCATGATCTAAATAACTGAATATCTGATGAATTTATGGCTGTACCAGGAGGAACTATGCTTGTTTGAGAGTGTCTCTGAGCTTATCATTGAAATGGAAAATTGATTAATTCAACAAACATTTCCCGAATGCCTGCTAATAGGAACACCAGAATACAACAGTACAAATGTCTACAACCTTGTAGAGATTACATTCTGGCAGGTAAGCCAAAAAGGAAAAGAATATATTGATTAACAATAAGTTCATACTAGGATAAACGGTATGAATGAAATTAACATGCTTTCTTTCATTGGGTCTCGCGGTCACTCTGTGATCAGGAGATGTGGTTTCACCCCCACTTTACTAATAAAGAGAATAGGGCTTAGAGTCTGCAGCTTTCCTATAGGTGGTGACAGCTCCAGAGTTAGAGTTTCTGACAGATTGTATCTTGTTCTTTCCATTACAATATGTTTTTATGTGCAAACTGCCAATTAAAAAATAACCATGGTTCTATGGCCATGCCATCCTGAACAAGTC
>NW_011896061.1:0-662 GCF_000151845.1 Pteropus vampyrus | reverse complement strand
ATGTATCAGAGAAAAATAGATACAGTCTTTGCTAGGAGATGCCAACATCTTTCTTGTCTCTTTGACAGATATTCCAGTTGGTGCAAAGCCAGAAAACATTAGCAGAGCAGCAGAACAACAGCAAGGCCCTTTTTTATACATTTGTTGAAGTCAGTCAGAGGTGGTGTGCAAGTGAAGTAAGAGCTTAAAGGAAAAGAGACAATAATGACAAGGTGACCCCACAGTTCCCAATGGTACTTTTCATTCCTAGATAATTATAAAAGTGCCCCTTTTATCTCAAAGTGCCCTGGTTTGTGTGATCTATTATATGGTCATGCTACTCTTAAATTATATGACCAAAAAAAAAAAAAAAAAGCTAAGGAATGAAATGTGAACAATTTGACCATTAGAATTCTGGCTTACCAGGGCAAAAACATAAAATCATTAATTCATAAGATCAACACACACTTCTCAGCTTTTAGACAGAGCAGGGTCTCTCTCTCTCTCTCTCTCTCACCTCCCCCACCCACCCCCTCTCTCATTCTCTCCTCCTCTAACAAAATTACAAACCAATCTTCTCACTACAGAAAAAAAAAAAGGCAGATGGGCAGCATTCTTCCTGGGAAGTTCTGCTTAATGCCATAAGCATAATTATGGCTCCACTGATTCAGAGTTGGCACCTT
>NW_011896060.1:3038-4932 GCF_000151845.1 Pteropus vampyrus | reverse complement strand
TAATGAATTAACATACCTCTCAGTAACCCAGTAATCTTAGTCACACTTTTATTTATGGACTTTCTAAGGGGCTGTAGGGATTACCGCCAAGCCCAGTCCAACCTCTACACAGACTAGTGAATTCTAAAAAATTGTTACTATTGAGAAATTCCAATACAAACGAATAACCTGGACATTGTAGAACTGAACTGAATGACATTTCACAAGAGTTCTGACTAGAATGAGGTAGAGTTGAGTTCACTGATTTTCTATTGACTGATTACTACTGTATTAAAACACTGATTTTTTTGTTTGTTTGAAGGTCAATTTCATTTTTTATTACTCCTAACTTGGCATAGTCAGCTCACTGAAAATTTCAACTGCGTTATTTTGAAGTAAACTTCAATTTCTTTATATCTTTTCTGTATTTTAAAAAAATTAATTACATCAACAGAACAGGGATGAACCGCCTTGCTCCTGTAGAGATTGCATACACGAATTATGAGATTTCTTATTGATATAAGATATAAGATATTCTTATATGAGATTTCTTATTGCACACAGTCCAACCAATGCCTCCTTAAACAAATTCTTACAGGAACTTAAGCAGAACAAAGTTACCACCATAGTAAGAGTATGTGAAGCAACTTACAACACCACCATTTTGGAAAAAGAAGGCATCCAGGTTCTGGACTGGCCTTTTGGTGATGGTGGACCACCATCCAGCCAGTTTGTTGATAAGTGGTTAACATTTGTGAAACAGAAATTCCATGACGATCCAGGTTCTTGTATTGCAGTTCACTGTGCCACAGGCCTTGGGAGAGGTCCGGTACTGGTTGCCCTAGCATTGATTGAAGGTGGAATGAAATATGAAGATGCAGTACATTTCATAAGACAAAAGTGCCGCGGGGCTTTTAACAGCAAGCAGCTTTTGTATTTGGAGGGGTATCGTCCTACAATGTGCTTACGCCTCAGAAACCCCAGATACAAGTGTTTCATTCAGTAGAAGGCCTGATGCTATGCCCTTGAAAGTAAAACTTGAGACAAAATCTTGTTTATTTTTTATATTAGCCCTTACAAAAGTATGGTGAATACTAAGTTGAATGAAGCTTGCATAAGAACATTGAAAAGTAGTTTCAGGAGGCCACAATCTTGCCAGAATTAGGTCTATGTTTGATGTTGCATTGATACTTAATAAAAGAGCTTCAATATTTAAAATCTGTTTTTCGTTTGCATCACTTGTATCTTATCAATATATAAAAGATTTAGAGTAATAAGATGCCAAAATACCCAGCAAAAAATTTGTACATTTTTGGTCTCATATAGTCTTTATGTGGTTTATTCCTTCAGTCATTTCAAAAATTGAAGATAGAGCCCATATGGTCACTTGCTCACTTTATGTTTATATCTTCCACATTCAGACTGATATATAATAGGGTTTGTACCATGATTAATTTTGTTGGATTTATACAAACTCTTAGGTAACTTTTAATTTGCTTTTATAAATTTAATTTTGGTGCTACTATAAAAATTTCCATTTTAAAAAATCACATACACACAAAACTCTGATTGATAGTGCAGTATACATTGTACAGAAGCACATGTCTTTAAAGTTTTCAGACAAAAAAGAGTTACAGTTAATTTGAAGTTAGCACTTGTAGGTGCAACTTAATAGGACCTGAGAAAAGAATGGAGGAAGGTTATTAAATATTTCTAGTAAAATATTTCCAAATGTTTTTTAAATTTAGTAAGTATTTTTAAAGAATTAAAAGACTTTTGTAGCTGTAAGTCTTATAATAAATATTCCCGAAATCTTGTTTTTGGATATTCTGAAAAACTGTTGTGTTCCATACCTATTAGAAATTATTTACCAAGGAAAAATAAAAAAATAAATTGTTAAAAATAAATTATGTAT
>NW_011896060.1:0-1265 GCF_000151845.1 Pteropus vampyrus | reverse complement strand
ATATTTGATCCCTTTTACCCCTATCTACCTCTCTTCCTCCCCACTTCCCTCTGGTAACCATTAATCCACTGTCCATGTCCATGAGTCTCTGTTTGTTTGTCATGTTTGTTTGTTGCTTTCAGTTTTATATTCCACATATGAGTGAAATCACAGTTTTCAACTTTTTCTGTCTGACTTATTTCACATAGCACGATTATCTCAAAGGTCCATCCATGTTGTCACAAATGGCAGTATTTCATCTCTTCTTATGACTGAGTAATATTCCATTGCACTATATCTTCTTTATCCAGTCATCTATCGTAGGACACTTTGGTTGCTTCCATGTCCTGGCCACTGCGAATAATGCTGCTATGAACATCAGGGTGCCTATATCCTTGCAGATAAAGGTTTTTGGTTTTTTTTTAAATAAATACCCAGAAGAAAGATTGCTGGGTCGTATGGTAGTTCTATTCTTGGTTTTTTTAGGAACCTCTGTGCTGTGTATATAAATTCTTGCCATGATAGATCTAGATATCTTATTGGGAAAAATCCATAATCTATTTTAACAACACAAACTATGAATAATTTTAAATGTATGCATAAAATTTCAAGTTTAAATCTGCTTTAAACATTATTCATATACTATGATTGGACATTTTATACACTTTTTAAGATTTCTTTAATTCTATTATTTTCTCTTTCTTAAATATCTTGAGTTCATGTCAACACTAAAATTGTTTGGTCTTTTTCTGATATCCTAAACTCATGTTCCCTGAACTAAGTGTCAACCTGTATCACCTGTGCTATTCTTCCAAAATATTTTATTGAAAGGTTATGTTTAGATCAAATTTCAGGGATAGGTAATATCTCTTTCTGAACTATAAAACAATAACAATAAAAAAAAGGTTATACATATAGACAAAATCATTGACACATCACTTTGTCCAAGAATATATGTGTATACATATTTAGCACAATGTTTGTGTTTGTGTGTATTTGTGAATTTGAGTTTGAGCTTGTATTATGTAGGAAGTTGAAAACAAGTACTTTCAAACTACTTTTTATTAAGGTGCTTTTTATTTTGGCAGATCTATCAAAATTGTAGTAGGTTTTTGCCAATCAGAGACATTTTATAAGATACAAAGATGTAACAATGACTTAATTATTGGAGCTATGATGATAAATCTGCTATTTGAAAAATTATATTTTAAGTTTTGAAAAAGTTTTATGATTCTCCACTTTTCTCCATGATATCTAACTTTCCAAACACAATCAAAGTTATAGAA
>NW_011896059.1:0-5362 GCF_000151845.1 Pteropus vampyrus | reverse complement strand
TGCCTGGCTCACCCCAAAGAGGGAGGCCACAGGCAGCTAACACAGGCACAACCTGAAGCTGGCTCTGCCTGTCATCCTTTCCCTCAGTGATGGGGTGTTGGGGGAACTGGAAGCACCATCTCCGGAATATGAAGAGCAGCCACAGGAGGAAGGAAGCAAAGACTCACTCACTCATTCATTCACAGGATATTTACTGAGCTGCCGGCCATCATGGAGAGAGCACTTACTACGGGCCAGACCCTGAGAACACAACAAACAAGGCAAGTCAATGCCCAGTCCTCACGGAGCTGTCAGTCTGGTAGTGAGGGCAGGTAATCCACAAACGACTCAGATCGTGAGAAGCGCCATTCAGGTGATGAAGGGATGGTGAGGTCCTGACCTGCAGGGGCAGCTGCTTGGGCTCGAGGCAGTGACGCCTGAGCTGTGTCCTGAAGGATGCTGAGGACCAGGGAAAGAGTCCCAGGCCAGGGAAAGGCAGGCGAGAGCGAAGGCCCTGAGGTGGGAAGACGTTGAGTCACTGGACACCTGGGGAGGAGCCCTGGGGAGGAGCCCTGGGGTCTGGAGTGGAGCCTGGAGGAGCCTGGGGGAGGAGGTGAGACCCCAAATGTGGGCAGGGCTGAATCTGCAGGCTGGTGGGTCTCAGAGGGAGGCTGGATCTTATTCTAAGAGAAAAAGGGAGTGGCAATGGGAGGTTTTAAGCCAGGGAATGATGCCATCTGACAGTATGTCTTTAAGGATCACTGGCTGGTGTATGGGAATGGATTCAAGAGGGAACAAATGTGAGATCAAGGATCAGGCAGGCCTGGCTGCTCATACCCAGATGAGGGAGTTCAAGTATGTTGTTACTTGACTGAGTTGGGCCTCAGTTTCCTCATCTGTAAGATAGGCTGCTGTGGGGACTCAGTGCTGAAAGACCGAAAATACAGAGGCACAATGGCTGAACCACATGTAACAACAGAACTTTGACCCACAACCTGCAGCCACCATAATCAGCCCAGGAAGCCGGTCTGTTATGAATCGGACGCGCGAAGCCAGGCTGCTGTCTCTAGTGATGATCCAGGATGCCAAACAACAATTTCTGTAACAGTAGACCCCGAATACCCAGGACTGGATTAATAACTGGCAACTTCTCTAATTTTTGTCCCTGCTTCCAACTTAGGACCAACCAGGGAAAGCCAAACATGCTCCCCTAACTAACCACACAGGCGGCCAGGCTTCTATTAGCCCTCCTCCAGCTTCCCCAGCCCGACAGCCTCCAATCATGGCACACGTGAAGCTTCCTTTTTTCCACTAAAAGCTTTCCCACCCGTCTGCCTGCCTTCGAGTCTCTGTCAAAATGCAAGTGATGAGGACTGTCTCCCTTGCTGCAGCAAGCTCGGAATAAATAGCCTTTGCTTTTCTTGTTCGGTCAGTTCATTTATTACCACGATGCCAACATACAAAAAGCTGCTGGTGCCTCCCCAGCACTTAATGGGTCCTTAGAAAGATTCTGTCCCTTCCTCTCTACCCACTGAGAGACCCCCTGGGCAGATGCCCTGCTGCCTGCCTCTCTGAGAGGGTCCAACCCCTAGCGGTCAGGCAGGCTGGTACGCTAAGACTTGGCTGGTTCTCGGAACATCTGGACCCTTGGAGACCCTAAATATCGAATATGTTAAATACAAATTAGTTTAAGAAATAAAAGCCCCCAAATATGACTTTAGAAATATCTGTGGCTGGGAATTAGCTACATGTCTCTATTTCTTTGAGTACAGGATATGTGGGAGTTGGGATGGGGCCTAGGTTTTGGGGAAAGAGCCTAGGATAGTGGGAAGGGACTGGTTTTGCCTGGGTTCAAATCCCAGCTCCAAGCTGGCTGTGTGGCTTTAGGAAACAGTCATCTTCTTCGTCAAGTGGAGACGATTAAATGAGCTAATTTGGGTTAGACGCTTAGTGCACTGCCCGGCACCTAGGAACTGTGCTATAAATAGAAACTGGCAGCTAATAGTGGTGTTGACGACAGGAATATGTGGCCACCTTGGCCAGCGCCAAACTGAGTTGCCAAAGGCTCGGAAAACTGCTCAGGAGGGCGTGTGTAGGCTTCGTGTCCTTGGTGGGCCGGTCTTTACCCCAGGATTGTCCCAGGGCTGAGGAACGACAGCTGTGACCCTCTCCCCACCCAGGTCTCCGCCTCCGAGGAAGCAAGGGGTCATTTCCCCAGGGGCTAACAGGTGGGTGACATTTCACCATAAGGTGTGTTTCACAAAAATGTTAGTGCCGCATCTATGGAAGAGGGCTAGACTGGGAGTTCTGGAAAAACAAAAACAAAAAAACAATTGCTGCTCATTCACACTGAGTTTGAAAAAGTGATGGAAAGACTCGGTCTTTCTATTTTTTAATAGGCGGCAAAGCCCTAAGTCCAGAAAACCCCCATTAATGTGGGCTTTCAGGCATCCAGGTTAAAGGAAGTGAGCCTAGACTGAGAGAAGAGGGGGCTCTGAAGCCACACCACCTGCAGTGGACACTGGTCACGTGGCCACCTGGCATCAAAACCCATTAGAGGACCCCTCTAGCTGCTTGGGATCAGGGAAAAGTGGGCATCTGGCCTCTCCAGATCCCCCAAGCGGACGATGAATCTGGAGCGAGCATCTCAAAATAGAAAGGTGGTGAAGAATCCATTCTGAGAGTGCCCACAGCAGCCACAGCCACTCTCAGAGGCAGCTGCACCGGAAGGGGGAGCAGCACCCAGGGGCCATGCGCAGGTCGGTGCTCACGCAGCTGGGTTTGGCCATGTCCTGGGGCCCCCACTGTCTAGGGCATGGTTTCCAAGTACAGTTCTCCTGCCTTCCTGGTAATTCTGTTGCTGCCCAGTAACCTTCCAAAAAATTCCTTCTCTGTTAAATCAGTTGCTTGCCACTAGGAATCTGATCTGATGTAGCCCACGACCCCAAGGCCAGAGGAGGCAAGGGGATGATTACAGTAATAAAGCAACACCATTCATTGTAATTCCATGACATGTTTTCCAACAATTGGATACAGAAACAAGGATTTCTTTAAGATGAGTTGCCTATTAATAGACAGAAATGTGATAGGGTTCCATGGTAGGGTTAGGATTAGGGCAATGTGGTTTTCCTGTTCTCATGCTGTCATGAGACCTGCCCCATGCTGCTTTCCTCTCCCCTGGGCAGAGTTGAGAACTCAGATCTGATCGCTCCACTCACCTTGGCTTCCTTTTACAGCCGAGTGTGTACTACCTCACATCGAAATAGCCAGCCTGTTACGGGATACTTGACTGTGTCTTACTTGGAAGTTCACATGAATCCCCTTGTTTGAGACGCTAGGGGCCAAAGACCAGATCTGGTCTGGGTCAGCAGGCCTGGATTCTAGCTCCAGATCCGGGACGAAGTGCTCATAACTCTCCTCTCTGAGCCCAACAGTAAAATGAAAACAACCCACGTGTTTCTGTACAAAGGTCTTTCCGGCTCCGAATTCCATAATGCCATTATTCTGATTCTTTGGAACTTTCCTTCCCATCGCTTCCTTTTCTGCATTCTGTGTAGGCGGACCACAAAAATAACGTAAAAAACAGGAAGGCTAACTTCGACAAGAATCCGCCTCTCGTGTTTAGCAAGGTGAGGAAGGTCCATCTTGCTGCCAAGTCCTGTTCCCTGCCCTCAAGGTGTTGATGTTATTATAGCTGCCAGGGGCGTCGGTCAGGAAAATGGAAGCCACTCTAGGTGTTCTAAGTAGGAAGGGTTCTAACACAGAGAATTGGAGCCTTGGACGATTGCTGAAAGGCCTAGGAGAACAAAAGTCAGGCCAGCAGCTGCCGGAAGTGGGTCATTTACAGGAGCTCACCCGGAAGCTGCAAAGGACCCAGCAATCTCGGCAGTTGCTGCCACCACCAACCTCAGCAGCCTGAGACCCCAGAGCACGTAATTCTCAAGAGACTGAGTTTTGCCCAGGCGTCTAGTTGCAGCTACCACCAGAGAAGACAGCAGTTCTCCTCCCTGGCCTCCAGTTTTTGCAGGAGTGCCTCTCATTGGAGGACTATCACTTGAGCTGCACAGGGAAAGGATTCTGAGAAATACAGTTCCAGGCTTCTCCTCTTGAGGTGCAGGCTGTCAAAGTGTGTGGCCATAATGTCAGGGGACAAGAGATAATGAGTTTGGTTTAACAGTCACAAACCAGGATGAGCCAAGAGATCTCATCCTAAGGGACAGCTCTTGATTAATTGGTGATAGCTGTTTGAGTGCTGTGCTGCAAATAATTTTGAGGTTGTTCGTAGGCTCGGCAGGAAAAGGTGCTGTGATTGATAGCAATGCCGTGGAATGTGAGTGGAGAATCGTATGCAACAAATTTGCAGTGGTGCTCTAAACTCGTGATTGGAAGGCTTTCTAAAGATGCTGACATTTGTATTTATTCTTTTGTCCCTGGGTCAAAATTTTAAGTCGTATCCATCCACGTGTAGAGTTATCCCGATGTGCCTTGAGCTCAAGAGGGACGTCAGAATTGGAGCAGCTAGTGAGGAGCAGTGAAGGGACAGGGGGAACCTATAGGGTCTCCAGCCTCCTGGAACCATGCCCTACACAATCCACATTGTCACACCCCATAAGGTCACCTCAGAGTCAGCTGTTTCACCACCACCTCCACTGTCACCTGCCCCCACCATACGTCATTTCCAAGTTTCTAGATCCATCTCTGCTAGGTCTTTACTACGTCACCCTGGAGAGACCTTCCAACTCTTCCAGTGCATTACTCCCCTGCTCAGTACCTCGCTTTCCTCATCAGCATATTCAGGAGTTGGATGACATTTCTGGTTTTCAGACAATGCGTTGAGGAGCCTGGGGTGTTCAGGAGGAGGAGGGCTGGAGGAAGGACAAGGCATGGGGCTCCGTCAGGCACCATTTTTATTGCTTTTAGGTATTGTGCTTTTGCTTAAGATGTCACTTGGGGTGAAAAACAGGGTTCTGCTGTGATAGATGGATGATAGATGATAGAGAGAGAGAGAAAGAGAGAGAGAGAGAGATGATAGATGATAGATAGATAGATAGATAGATAGATAGATAGATAGATAGATAGATAGATAGATAGATAGATGATAGATAGATAGAGAATGATAGATGATAGATAGATAGATGATAGATAGATAGATAGATAGATAGATAGATAGATAGATAGATAGGTGACAGGTAGATGATAGATGATAGATGATAGATGACAGATAAATGACAGATGATAGATAGATAGATAGATAGATAGATAGATAGATAGATAGATAGACAGACAGATGATAGGTAGATGATAGATGATAGATGATAGATAAATGACAGATAGATAGATGATAGATAGATAGATAGATAGATAGATAGATAGATAGATAGAT
>NW_011896058.1:2789-5419 GCF_000151845.1 Pteropus vampyrus | reverse complement strand
ACCTAGAACAGTGCCCGCAATAAAGACCACATGGCCGAGTGAACAAGTGAGCAGTGGGTGTGCTGGAGTCCAGTGGCCCATCATAATGCCCAGGGCCACATGGCTCGCTCCCAGAGAGCACGGTTGGGGTGCAGGGAGGCTCCTCGCAGACCTGAAAGTTGGAGGAAAGGTCCCTGCCAAGTTGGGACATGGAGGGAGGAAGCAGTCTCATAACAGCCCAGGAAACATTATTAGACGGCCATGTGTCTCACGGGGGATGGGGACGGGTGGGGAAGAGTAGCAAATGCTAAGCCTCAGCTTCCAAAAGTCCGACCTTTGAAACTGGGAGCAAAGCAGCGTGGCCTCCGAAGAGGCTCCAGTAAAAGCCGGGGCCCTGCTGGCGCTGGGACGGCAGCCGGCGTCTGAAAGCACAATGTCGACCTGTTCAATTGCTTTCTTTTTTCGGAGGCTGTTGGCCCGCCCCACTGGAAGGGAGGGGGGCGGGGGCAGGCACTTCAGGACACGGAGCTTGGAACTGGTAGCAGGGAGATCTAAATTAAGACCTTTCTATCACACCAAATAAATAGAAGCTGAAAGAGGGCTGAAGGAATTAGGCAAAATGCCTTTATACATAACTTTTGAAAAACGGAGAGGAACTAAGTTAGAAAACAGAATGGTATTTATTCCCTTAAGTCCCCAGGTATTTGCTGAAAACAATGACACCTCTGTTTGACACAAAAGCACGTTAGAGAGAGCAAACCCTTCTCTTTGAAGCGTCCGGCCACAGGAGCCGAGGGACACACCTCGGCCCTCTGCTGTGAGGGCTCTGGTGGCAAGGCCGAGGGCTGGGCTGGCTTCAAGCCCGGTCCCCCTCCAGGGAGGAACGATGAGCTGCCTTTCGCTTGGCGGTGTCCTCGTGGTTGTTTCTTGCTTGGCACCCCCAAAGCACACCTGCATTGGATTTACCTGCTTCCTCCTGAGGCAGGAAGGCTGCCTTCTTTGGTTTTCAGCAGAGGACCTGCCGCAGGGCCAGGCGTGATGGGGACCAAAGTTGCTGCTGGGAGGGGCTGAGAAGGAATCAGGAGGCAGGGTCAAGGACAGTGTGGGCCCGTGTTTCTGGGCCAGCACGCCCCGGGAACAGTGGTGAGCAGTGCTTCCTCCTTCCAGGATGGCAAACAGGAGCAGACCAGGATGGGGCTCCCATCCAAGAGGACAGAGGGCATCCACGGCTGCAAGAGTGGGGATCTTGCCAAATAGAGCAGCGGGAAGGAGCTAGTTCAGCAGAGATGGTCTCAGAAGGGTTTATTGTTCGAGTCCCCTAACCACCATGTCTCATGTGAAAGGAGAAAGGTCTAAAGGGCACCTTCGGCACCATCGGATGGAACTCCTGCCTTCACAGGCTCTCTAGCGGGGTTGGGCAGCCCTGGCGGGGGAGCCCTGATTGGCAGCGTTTGCCCATTTCTGTGGTGTAAACACTTGAAAAGAGATGCATGGAGTCCCGTCACGTATTTCCAACGTATGGACACTATATACGTCAATAACCTCCCGAAGCGCAGACGATGATAAAATTGTCATCAGGAAGTAACTGCCTTTGCTTCTAGGGCCAGTGGCAGCCGACTCTAGCATCCAGACTGTGCCCGGACCAAGGACGATGGCACAACTGGCTCTTGCAAAGCAGAGAATCCCACCTGCCCGTGCCCGGCAAATCCGAGACCACTCGCACCGCCTCCCGAGCGAGGTGCGTCTTCAGCATTTTTGCTCTGAATTCAGTGGCAATAATGAGTTTGGCAGCAGACCCCCGTCCTTCTCCACCCTACAGGGTGGCTCCTGAAGAACTCTGTGCGGTTGTCACAGCTGGGGGGCTGTCGCTGCTGGCCATCTGGGTAGGAGCACCCACTGTGCGTGGGCTTCCAGTCCAACGAGTGAGCGCTGCGTGGGCAGCTGTAGGAGCAGCCTGTCCGGGAGCTCTGAGGGACCGTCATAATCGCCACGTCTCCTGGGCCCAGAACTCATTTGGGCTTTTGTCATTTAGTTTTATCGAAAACCAACTACAAACAAGTGCACTCATTTTTAAATGGACAGCTCCACGAACTTTCCACATGACACATTCAGGTAAGCATCACTCAGCGGAAGAACCACCATTTCCTGAGCCCCGGCGGTACCTCGACCCACTTCCGTCTGCGGCATCACCTCAGGGCAGCCACGACTGACCTCCCCCACCGGTTTCCTTTCAAGTCCACGTGAACGGACTTCTCTTGTCTGGCTGCTTTGCTGTCACGTTTCGAGACAGCTGTGCCGTATTCATAACCGAGAAGCATTCCATCGTACGATGTACCACGATTCATGCCACTGTGGGACCTTCGGGTTCTCGTTTGGGGCTGTTGTGAATGAAGCACTACTGCATGCGTTTGTTTCGTGTGCGAGGCAGCGGGGAGTCACAGGGCTTCGCAGCATGAGCGTCGGCAGACCCTGGCACGTGGCCGTACAGTGTATGGAGGTCCCCACATCTTAACACTTGTATTGTCAGTCTTTTATTATTTTAGCCATCCGGGTGGATATCTAGTAGTATCTCATTGTGGTTTTAATTCACATTTCCCTGATGATGGATATTGAACAAGTCTGGCTATCAAAATGCCTATCAACCAACCCCA
>NW_011896058.1:0-494 GCF_000151845.1 Pteropus vampyrus | reverse complement strand
TTTGGGGAAATAAAATGATAAAATGAAAAATCACAACCATATGTTTCATGAAGAACAGATTTGAATCTTTTGGTCTAAATGAGCCAAAATTTTTAACATTAACTACAAATTATTAAAATGTGGCTTGCTTAAGCCCATTTTTAAATGCGGAATCTCTGAAGAAAAATGTAGGCTTATAACAGTGACTCTTAGACATTTTAACCTGGGCACTCTGTAGGTCAAAGATACAAGTTCTGCTGAGGCCCTCACCGTGTTTTCCGAAAGCTGCCTCTGTCTCCGAGCACCTCCGCGGCCCAACAATAGGATGTGGCCGCATGGATTTCATTCCCCGCCACTTGACTCTCACTGAAGTGTTTAATCAGAGTGGGGAAATGACTTACTCTCAACGATATTAAAGATGTCCATGTATTAGCACTGTGACTCGGTGCGAAGACTCTTCAGATGTCTGCCCTTCACATCACAGGCGTACACTGTTACTCTCCCAATTCAGCAAA
>NW_011896057.1:1575-3083 GCF_000151845.1 Pteropus vampyrus | reverse complement strand
ATTTAATTGAATTAAAAAAAGGAGTGACTTGGACCATGTGGTGTTTTCCTATGGCACCCTCTCCCTGCAAGCTGATGCCCTGTGCCAGGATGGGTGAGCAGAGGCGGTGTGAATTCACAGATGGGGGTGAGTGGTGGCCAGTCCTAGGCCTTGGCCTGGGCTCTGGTGGGGTGGACCCAGCACCTTCCTCCCAAGCCTCTCTGGGCAGTGCCCTTACCCACCCAAATGTCCCAGCTTTTCATTTTATTTTACCCCTATTATGTTAGGACCTGTCTGGCTTTCCCTGTTCATGCCGGGGGATAGATTCTGTGGCTACATAGTTTGTCTTTGTAGGAACCCCTGCACCAATCTTACTATTCATTTATGTTGGTACTTATTTTACCAGGAGTCTGCAACTCAGTTGGCTTCAAGGCTGAGCAGGCAATGTAAGGGAATGGAGGGGATGGCTAGGGACCGACTTAGGGACTACAGACCTTATAACAATGATTGCCAGGTGGGAGGTCAGGCCAGGTGTGGCCAGATCTTTGTTTTAGACAGAATTGGTGTTATGCATTGAATTGTGGTTCCCTCCTCCCCAATTGTTGACCTTCTAATCCCCAATACCTTAGAATGTGACCTTATATGGAAATAGGGTCATTGCAGATAGTCGAGGTCACACTGGAGTAAGGTGGACCCCTAATCCAATATGACTGGTGTCCTTATGAAAAAGGGAAATTGGACACTGAGACAGACACACACCCAGGGAGAACGCCATGTAAAGATGAAGGTAGAAATCGGGATGATGTTTCTACAGGCAGAGGAACACCAAAGATCGCCAGCAAACCTCCAGAAGCTAGAGGAGAGGCCTGGAAAAGATTCTTCCTCATGGTCCTTTGAAGGAAGCAACCCTGTGGACACCTTGACCTCTGACTTCTAGTCTCCAGAAGTGTGACACAGTACATTTCTGTTTAAGCCATCCAGTTTGTGGTACTTTGTTACGGCAGTCCTAGCAAACTAATACAATCAATCAGAAAGCCCTCTTGATTTTTAAGTGTTGGAAATTCATTAAAATATTTTTAAAAACACTACATAAGTTTGTGATACGCAGGTGTAGGCCAAATGTGGAGAGCTGGAGGGCTACCAGGCTGAGATCCCCGATTTAGACCTTTCTTCATTCCTTGGAAGATTTTAAGTGTCTTGGAGAGATTTAAGAAAAATAAAAATGCACCTGCTGAGTGTTTTCCAGGCTGTAAAGAACCTTAAGGGCATTCTCGCCCACCTGGAGCTCCACTTGACAGGTGAGAACATTGTGCACGAGGGGTAAGAAAGGCCAGAGGCAGCCTCTACCTCCAACTCACCCGCCTGCCTGGCGCAGCTCCCTGTGCAGTGGAAGGCTCCTCCCTGAGAGCAAGTCCCTGACAAGCAACAGGTGAAGCCCACTGCTCTTCCTGGAGACGCCTTTTCTTACGAAGGGCAGGTGGTCCAGGATGGCGACACCCTCACTTGTGGTGCCTGTCACAGGTATCCTG
>NW_011896057.1:0-410 GCF_000151845.1 Pteropus vampyrus | reverse complement strand
CACCAAGCACTTAGAAAACAATGGGCCTAATAGCTGTTAATGTGGCCGGGCTACGTTGTGAAATGTTTAAAGATGTAGTGCTCCCTTTTAATCACGGAGGTTTCTGGGATCTTGGGGAGGACAGGATGGAGAGTCCTGGGGGAGGCACCATAGTGGCTGGGCTAGGTCTTGGGGGACTTGAAGCCATGGCTCTTTATCAACTAGTAGGGAAATATTTCGATATTTCAACTAGTACGTTTGTATTGGTTCCTGCCAACTGAATCCAGCCTTGCCCAGGTGGCCAAAAGAGCACAGTCGGGATCCCGGAGCCTATAAGTGGGGAGCTCTTTTGATGGGGAAAAGTGTACCACCAGGAAACACAACCTCTGTAACTGCAGGGCAGGGACCAGCTGGGATACAGACATCTCCAA
>NW_011896056.1:0-2062 GCF_000151845.1 Pteropus vampyrus | reverse complement strand
GAGTTGCAGAATGGGTCAAAAAACAAAACCCAACCATATACTGCCTACAGAAGACATATCTCAGGTCCAAAGATAAATATAGACTCAAAGTTAAAAGATGGAAAATGATATTTCAAGCAAATGGCATTCAGAGAAAAGTGAGAGTAGTGGTACTAATATCAGATGAAATAGATTTCAAACTAAAAAAGGTAAAGAAAGATACTGAGGGACACTTCATAATGATAAAGGGAATCATGCACCAAGTAGACATAACACTAATTAATATCTGTGCTTCCAATCAGGGAGCCCCGAAATATGTAAAGCAATTATTAACAGAACTCAAGGGAGAAACAGATCAAAACACTACCATAGTAGTGGATCTAAATACGCCACTGTCGGATATGGACGGATCATCCAAACAGAAAGGCAATAAGGAAATAACATCCTTAAATGACACATTAGACCAACTGGACATCATTGACATTTACAGAGCCTTCGATCCCAAAACAGCTGCTTATACATTTTTCTCTAGTGCACATGGAACATTCTCAAGGATCGACCACGTACTGGGACACAGAGATAGCCTCAACAAATATAAGAGGGTTGAAATCATACCAAACCTATTAACTGATCATAATACTCTGAAACTAGAGATTACCTGCAAAAAGAAAGCAGGAAGTATCACAAATATATGGAGATTAAACAACATGCTACTGAAGAATAATTGCATCAGAAAAGAAATAAAAAGAGAGATCAAGAGATACATAGAAATGAGTGATGATGATAGTACAACATAACCAGTGGAACAGAATTGAGAGTCCAGAAGTAAATCCATGTTTCTATGGGAAGATAAGTTTTGACAAAAGAGCCAAAAACATACAGTGGAGCAAGGAAAGCCTCTTCAATAAATGAAACTAGACTGTTGTCTATCACCACACGCCAAAATTAGTTCAGAATGGATTAAGGAGCTGAATATAAGACCTGAAACAATAAATTGCATAGAAGAAAACATAGGGAGTAACCTCAAAGACCTTGGACTTAAAGAGGATTTTATGAATTTGATTTCAAAGGCAAGGGAGGTAAAAGCAAAAATTAATCAATGGGACTACATCAAACTAAAAAGCACAGCAAAAGAAACTGTCAATAAGGCACAGAGACAACCATCTGAATGGGAAAATATATTTGCAAGTAACGCCTGCGATAAGGGCCTAATATCCAAAATATACAAAGAACTCTTACAACTCAATAACAACAAAAAAACAAATAATCCAATTAAAAAATGGGCAGAGGACTTGAACAGACACTTCTCCCAAGAATACATACGAATGACCAACAAACATATGAAAAGATGCTCATCATCCCTAGTTATTAGGGAAATACAAATCAATACCACAATGAGATGCCATCTCACACCTGTTAGAATAGCTATTATCAATAAGACAATTGATAACAAGTGTTGGAGAGGATGCAGAGGAAGAGAACCCTCATATACTGCTGGTGGGACTGCAAATTGGTACAGCCACTAAAAAAAACCAGTATGGAAGTCCCTCAAAAAACTAAGAATTGATCCACCATACGATCCAGCAATCTCTCTACTGGGTTTTTACCCCAAAGACTTGAAAACCCATATCCGAAAAGATATTTGCACACCAATGTTCATAGCAGCATTATTCATGGTGGCCAGGATGTGGAAGCAACTATAGTGTCCTACAAGAGATGATTGGATAAAGAAGCTGTGGTACATACATACAATGGAATATTACTCCGCCATAAGAAGAGATGAAATACTGCCATTTTCGACAACGTGAATAGATCTTGAGATAATCATGCTAAGTGAAATAAGTCAGACAGAAAAAGATGAAAATCACATGATATTACTTATTTGTGTGATATAAACCTCAAAGCAACAAACAAACATTACAGAGACTCATGGACATGGCCAATAGACTAGTGGTTACCAGGGGTAGGGGGAAAGAGAGAGGAGGGAGGTAGATGGGGTAAAAGGGGTCAAATATGTGGTGACAGAAATCTAACTATGGGCAGCGAACACATAATGCAATATATATATGCTTTACTGTTAAAT
>NW_011896055.1:2976-5154 GCF_000151845.1 Pteropus vampyrus | reverse complement strand
TCTGGAACTGCCCTCAGTCAAAGGGGGTTGCCTCCTGCAATGACTGGGTCAGTAGATAAGGATCGGGGGAGGTACAGAGACTCAGCTCCCTTTACTCAATTTGGGACATCTCCAAAGGACTAACCTAACTCTAGAATTAGCGTGGGACTGGCTAAGGCTTTAGTTACATCACTCAAGCCTGCTTCTCTCACTCTCATTCAGGAATTGTTTCACAGCACGCTCCCCAACTAAGCTCTTGTACACAACCTCCATCTGTTCCCAGGAATCTCAACCTATGGCAGCAGTGAAAAGTTCTGCCTCTTCTTGCTCTGTGATTCATTTGCATATTGTTTCTCTCGAAGAGATTACACTGTTATACCTGCATCACTGATGTGAGTTTTTATTTGTTAGATGGATTGCTCATTTTAAAATGCCTAACAGGGTCTCAGGCCATGGGCCTTTTTACTAGCCTGATTCACTTTCAGAGGCCTGGTCATTATTCACTAGATGACAGGTGCTCATTAAGGGATGGAAAAGGGGGGGCCAGTTGTAAGGGGATTTACATTTTTATTAAACTTCTTTGACTTTAGCTTGATTTTTTTATAGAACTGGTTTCATTTTTTTCCAAATTGTGCACCTGTGCTCGTGGCTGCCACTGGGCTGAATCCCATTCTTTAATTTCTAATCTAGAGCTAAGTGGAGCACATGTGGAAACAGGATAGCCAGTGCCAGAGATTTCGCAATATCATATGCCACTTGTTTTGTTTCAGAAAAACGTTATTGCTTCTAGGTCTTGCTGTCTACAAGTCTGGCCAGGAATTGAGCCATGTTTGATGAATGCTACAAGGTACATATAGGTTAACCTTCAGTGATACTTAACCATCAATATGCGTACATATTAATTGGAGAAGTTGCAAAATGCTTATTCCCGGGTGACACGCCTCAGTGATCCTATTTTAGTAGGTCTGTGGTGAGAATCAGACTTGTGAAAATTTCCTCCAGCACTCCAGGTCTTCCTGGTGATCTCAAACTCTACATTCTGAAAAACTTTACCTTCTCTACAAAAGAACTGTACCAAATGTGATAATTATACATCCGGTTAGTTTGAAGGCTTTTAAATAAGCGGGGGTTATGCTGTATTGAATGAAGTTTCAGCTAAAAAAATGGTAAGCATCCAAATGAGCCAGTGTCATCCTATACAATGTATTAAAAAGCTTATCACACCAGTTACTTCATATCCCTCCCTCATTTCATGGTCTCATAATTTAACATATATTAGATACTGTAAACTTAGAAAATGGGACACTTCAAAGTGGTCAGTTTCTTTCTTTCTTCCTTTTTTTTTAATCTGGATGATAAGTAAAAGAGAATTTGTACCGCATTGCTGGTTATCTCCGTACTTTTTAAAGAATTGGCGTGATCCTGGAGTCATTACAAAGCCCTACCCTCACACTCAGGTAGAGAGAATCATAGCAGTCAGAGGAATAAAAGAGATAAAAGCTTTCACAGCAAATTTTATGAAGAGCTACTTATACTTCTAACTTCAAACGCTGTGATCTGCGAGAAGGGTAGTTGTCCTTGTGGCTGGAGCCTAATCTTCAAACAACCAAGGTGTCCCAATACCCCTTCTTCCTTCTAGGATTCCCTAACTCTACAATGATCAATTCCTTTACAGAAAGAACAAAAAGCTGAATTTTCCTTAGGAGGAAAATTGGAAACTCTTCCAAATGTTTCAATTACGGAACACTTGGCATTCCAAAGAAAACTGGCATTTCTTCCTTCTGACTTTCTTCTTTCTGAATTATGAAGGACAATAGATTCAACCTCTTTCATTTACTGCACTATAAATTTGGAACACTGCATTGTGGAGATCGCATTATTAGGTGCCAGAGGAAAACCAAAAGATAACAAGAAATATATGACTCTAAATTAAGATGAAAGTGAATGGCTAAAGGAGAATTACTCGGGCATCTAGGAAACACATCTTCGGATAGTCCTCTCAACTTCAGTCCACACATTTTTTTCAATACACTGTAGTTCGAAAACTCTGTCACCAGGATCACATGTCTTTGCATCTCAGTAAAATGTGCCAATCACAAACGATTGAGAAGCCACTGGACAAGACAGACTGACATTCAAAACTATGACAGAAAGACCTCATGACCTTTACATTTGTATCCTTAAGGCCAAGGTTCATAG
>NW_011896055.1:0-811 GCF_000151845.1 Pteropus vampyrus | reverse complement strand
TATACTTCTTTTAAATTGTATTTTGAAGGTTTTTATCTCTTTATCCAGGTTGTCGATATCAGTTTTTAATTTTGATCTATCATCGGTTGTTACTTATAAATTCTACAAGTGAAGAATTTTAATTTTTATTAAATTTTATTTGACATTGGTTAAACATAGAACAGTTACATTCACATAGAGATAATCTTTTTAAAAGGTTTCATTCTGAGTCAACATAGAGCCAGCAATCAACATTCCCTCTGTGTTAGAAATTTTATCTTAACAAATGCCACCTGTAGAATCATGAGAAAGAACTATGGAACATCAAAAAGGCCAAGACTCTTCTGAAGAATAGTTCTATATATAAACAATCCTCAGACAAAAAGCCGTATGAATTTTCAAATTGATGGCAGAGCCAGGAATTCTCTTGTCATACTGCTACTCTTAGGTCTAAGTATTGACCATCCGGTACCTCAGTTCCTTCATCTGAAAGATTATTTTTTTTTTTTTTTAAAAAAAGAACTTTCCTTTAGCTTTAGCTTACAGGTTGTAAATAAAGACTCAAGCCCTCTGTTCAGCTATGTATTTGGCCCTGGTCCTGGGAAAGGGAGTGACAGCTAACTTTGAATACCACAGTGAAGTTGGTGACTTCTGAGCTGCCCAAAACTTATGGGGGAGGGGTTGTAAGGCTGTTCAGTCAACTTTTGGGGATGATAACATGTCTTTGCTTTGGAGAAAATAACATTTTCTCAAAAATAACAGCAACAGAATCCTATGGATTCCCGAAGAGATCAAGTATTGTTTACATGTAAATAATCATGAATAAAAGAAT
>NW_011896054.1:2359-4018 GCF_000151845.1 Pteropus vampyrus | reverse complement strand
AGAGAGGGGTCTCGCCCAGGCTTCTCTCCTGTGGATGCTTCGCCATCTTCCTGGGCGAGCTCGACTCCACGAGAGGCAGCCTCAGGGCTCGCTGCTGGCTTGGGTGGCCGCTGTCCCCTCCAGCAGATGCCTACCTCCCACCTGCTGGCCCTGCGGCCCGGTTTCTTTCTCCACGGGCTCCCTGTCCCCTGGGATGCGCACAGCCTGCAGGAGGAGACAGTCACCTACTCAGACAGGTCAGCCTGGCCTGACGTCTTGGTTAGGGATGTAAAAAAAGCCAGTGGAACCCGTGATCTCCCCCCCAGCTTCCTGGGTCACCGAGCACTGCCCCCAAAGGCAGGCTGGCAGGGAGTGGGGGTGATCACAGCCCCCCAGTCTGCCTAGGTGGTGGGCATGTCTCTAGCCTCCCCAGAGTTTTATGCCAGGGTGATCCTGATGTGTCCCTAGAAACTTGATGGAGACCTTGGCTCGCAGCTCCCTGCAACGGGGCCAGCATCCCAGACAATGGTGCGAGGCCCCCAGAACCCTGCGCCCCCTGCCCTCCCCCCTGAGGTCCCCTGCTGGCCCAGGTCTCGGCTTCAGCTCAGAATCCAGAGGAGCTGGCCTTTGGCACCATCGGCTCCCCGACGGACGCCTTTGCAGGTCCGGCCGTGAGCGCTGGCAGGCGTCTGTGCCGACTGCCTGTGGAGCATCGCGGCTTCGCTCAGAGCTCCTCGCTGTTTGAAGTGAACATCCTCTTATTTGGAATGAGAGTGACTTACACACTGGAGTGGTTCGAGAAGGGGGAAATCTAATAAGATGCCAACTGAGTAAATACCAGTCATTTTAAGAGTGAAATTTAAGTTGGCAGGTGAATAAACGCTCGGGTAAAAATACCCTTCCCGAGGCCTGCCGTCGTGGGGGCTGCACGGTGCGGCTCTGCGGGGTGGGCTCTGAGCGCCCACAGAAGTCGTGCTGCGCGCCAGGCGGAGATCCAGGGCATTCAGTGTGGTGGTGGCTCCCGGGCAGCCCGCTCCGAGGCAGCACAGTGCCAACTCTGAGTGAGACACAAGGCTCCGGGTCCCAGGGCCCTGCTGTGGTCATCGGCGGCCTCAGCCCAGGGCAGGAGAGCCCGACCCTTCCACGGCTGGAGGCTGCCAGGGGTTGGGCCCAGGGCAGTGCCCTGTGCCTGCGGTGCCATCTGCTGCACTCTGGGAAGGACCCTGGGCTTCAGCTCAATTACTGGTAGCGACAAGGTGCCCGTGGGTGCCTGGCTACTAACAGGCTTCTCCTGCTTGCTGCTGCCTCTCTCGTTGCTCCTGGCCACCTGCAAATGTGCTGGGTGCTGGCTGAGCTGCCCCGTCCACCCTGCTCCAGCACCTTCCTGGAGGTGTCCCAAGGGGGCCTCCTGGACCAGAGCGGTTCCTCTGGGATCAGGGAGGAAACCCAGGTCTTGGCGCAATGCCCAAGGCTGCCACCAGGGGTCAGCAGACCCACAGCGGGCTGGAGGGTGGACACTGGCGGCGCAGCAGAGAGAGGTGGCAGGGCAGGCAGCGGGGGAGGATGCTGGCATTGGCTGGGGGCTTGGAGGTCAACCCTGCTCTGGTCCTCCGGCCAGCTGAGCTGTGGGCTTTGGCGGCCGGGGTGCCCTGGGATACCAGCCACTGGGCAAGAGCTACG
>NW_011896054.1:0-614 GCF_000151845.1 Pteropus vampyrus | reverse complement strand
GGACCCCCGAGAGGCAGAGAAAAGCACAGTGGTGGCTTCTGGACCCCACTGCACCACCTGCTCCATGCGACTTTGGGTCCCTTATTTATGCGCAGCGCCTCACCTGCAGGCCAGGTGTGCTTACGCCTGTGTAAGAGTTTCGACCCGCTTTAGCCCACTGCTCGTGGAATATTTTCTTTTACATTTTGGAAATTTGCTCTAAACTTCTTCATAATGACTATTTGACTTCGGAAACAATGAGTTTGGTTTTCTGGATGAACTGGGGATTCACCGGGCCAAGGACTTAGACAAGCAAAACGCAGGGTGGGCCGAATACCTGAGGACACCTTCCGCCGTGGCGATCAACTTCTCTGCATCTGGGATGGTTCTAGCCGTCAGGGACGATCGAGAAAACAGTCACTCGCATCCTTTTTGGGGCCAGTGGTCCTGATGAGAAGCCTGTGAAATTGCCTTCCAAGACGTTAACCCCAGAAAATTGGGAACGTATCCAGATATCTGTATTGTGGGCTCTCCCCACCTCCCCCATTTCTCTGGGGAGAGCAAGAGAAGGCGGTTGTTCTGCGGGGCAGAGGGAGCCGGCCCCCTCCCCCCAGGTCCCTCCTGCTCCTCAGGCC
>NW_011896053.1:2975-4670 GCF_000151845.1 Pteropus vampyrus | reverse complement strand
AAAACTAAGACCCATGAATGGAATCTACAGTCTCTCAACAAAAAGTTAATGAAGCAACCTCCCTTCAGCCAGTCATTATCTTGACTGGCTATCCTGCGCTGAGCAAAGCAGATCATTTCTGTCCTCACTGAACTTATGACTTAGAGAGGAGACTGACATTAAACATAAAAGCATGATACAAATCTCTATGAAAGGCTACAAAGGATAAGCAGAAGGTGCGGCCAGAGTTCTCTGAAGTTTTAGAGGATCATCTGTTTTGATTTCATTCTTGTGTTGTATTATTTTGCTTAGTTTAGGAGTTCAAAGAACAGAAGACCAGTGTTACTGATGCCTTGTAAGTAAATGGGAAAATGGTATGCATTATTGGGCGGCCAGGGACGATGCTAGAGCAGAAGACCAGGGAAGAGATATTGCTTAAGGAGTGAAACGAGGGTGATGGCAATGCAAGTGGAGAGAAATTGTTGCATTTAAGGGGAAACATCTCAATGACTTCAGGATATATTGGACAGAGGTAAGCCCTTCATTAATTCACACTCCTTGATATGTTGCTATTATCTGGAGAAAAACTGGTCCAAAATATTATATAGTAGCTAAAGAGAGTATTTGTGGAGTCAGTAAAATAAATTTGGAGGGAAGAGATTTAGAAGGGAACGTTTAACCTACTTCAGAGAATAAATATTTTTAAAGGCTTGGGGAAAGACTGTCATTTCAGTAGACTCTCGGGATCTCTATCATTTGAAATAAAAATTTCTGAAGTTCAGACTTCTCGTAGCTCCAAAATGAGTCTTTATCTCACAATCACTTATTCATTCAAAATATTTTATTTAACATTTAAAATATGCAGGAAGCTGTGTGGGTTGCAAAGATGAATCAGGAAAGGGCTTGTACAAAAGTAACAGGAACACAGACTGTGTCCTAACTTAGGGCCCTTATGACAAGTACAAACTAAATGACCTGGGAAAACAGCGAAAGTTCTATTTGTGCTGTGCCTTGCAAGATGGGCAAGGGCGGGACATTCGGCAACAGTTAAGCAGGTATTCTGAGAAGAATCAGCAGCACGAGCATCCATACAGCAATGAGAGGGTTAGAAACATGGCCTGGGTTAGCAGAAATATTAAAATGTGTGGGGTGGTAATTAGAAAATGTTAGTAAAATTTTTAGTTAATGAAAAGTAGAAAAATGATAAGTTTTTCCCCAAATGTACTTCATGTATCGCAGATTCATCCAATCATAGGACTAAATAGGATCTTAGAAGGCAAACCCTCCAACCTCATTGCTTTTCATCATTACCTTGCTCTGGCTTGGTCCTCTGAGTCAGGACCTAGGATCTAAAAAGTGGCCTTTCTCCCATGATAAAAGTGGCCTTTCTCCCATGATAAAAGCATGGAAAATACTGATTTTACATCCAGGTTTCCGATCACTAGACCCTGTTTTCATCCAATTTTCATTTAAACTTTGGGGATAAAACTATTGCTTTATAATAAAGCTTTGAGGTCACCCAGGCACTCCACCAAGAATGATTTCGATTGGTAGGACTTCAAGACACCAGGTAACCCCAGGGGCCTTTATTTAGGGAACAAATAAAGTTCTCCTGAGTTTCCTCATGCCTATTTCTCCTACCAGTCGCAAACAAGTCTGCATATTTTCAAAGAAAATGTGAGTGGAGACAACTCTGGGGATTCCATGCCCAAATTG
>NW_011896053.1:0-1900 GCF_000151845.1 Pteropus vampyrus | reverse complement strand
AGGAGGAAACCAGGGTGAGTTTTTGTGGAATCGATCTCGTATTTATTTCCAGGATGAGCTTATTAGCATTAACCAGAAAGAAAACTATTAAATAATAATAATTAAGACCAATGTGGCAGCTTGTAAATAGCCCTCAAGCTCAGGAAGGAAAACTCCTTTTGAGACAATGCTGACCTGATCAATGCTGACTTAGACCCCACTTAATCACTTTGGTTACCTGGCCAGCACTCAAATGTGCACACATTAGGGACTGTAGACGTGTGTGGAAAATTCATCCAACATCAGCGGTATCAGCCCCTTTCTTTCCCCAACCCCAATCATCAGTGGACACTGAGTCTGCTGTACCCTCAGCCTGTATCCCCAGCTTCGCTTACTCCATGTAAACCTGACCGATCATGGAAGGGTCCAGCCTTCCAGATGGGACTGTGCTGGATTCGAGTTCTAGCTTTGTCCTTTACTGACTGTGATTTCCAGATTTGGGGAGGGGTGGTGGTGATTAGGTGACATCTAAGCCCCAGCTTTGAAATGGGAATAATGATAAATCCTCACATTTTCTTTTTTGAAGTTTTGACAGGTGCTCAATATGTGTTATTCCCCCTTGGCCATCCTGGCCAGGCCCCTCTTGCTGGGAGCTGGACCCCTCTGTCCACAGCCTCTACCACTAGATAGGCTCCTGCTCTAAGTCACTCACCACAGGAAACAAGATCCTCCTATTACCCTGCCTCCAAACGCACCCCCGCCTGCAGTCACCGGCTGGCATTCTCCACCCGCCACACTGGACCCACTTCAGTGTTGGATGTGAGCCCAGAAACAGGTCAAAGTCACTTCATTACTTTGAGGAATTGTAATTTAGAGTCCTAGCCGATACCACCCTATCCCCACCCAGGCCCAACCTCACTTCCTCTGCCACCAGCCTGTGCTGAAGTCCCAGGACCTCTCTCTGTAGGGTCTTCAGTGTGATGTCCATTATACGGGACGGCACTCTCTAACCTGGGCTCTGCTGGGCCTCTGCGAAGTGCACACTGTAACTAGCAAAGAAAATACACTCACATCATTTGACTTAAAGGCTAAAGGTGCTTTATTACATTCTTTTATTATATGACAAAGCCCTAGTCAGGAAAAAAAATGTAAATATTTTATAAAGAGAGGAAACATCTATTGAAGGAGCTATCCAAATTCTAATTAGGAGAAGCTATTAAAATATAGTGGTTAATAAAAGCAATGAACAAACATGACAAACAAATAGAGACACACGGACAATAGACTAGTGGTTACCAGAGGGTGGTGGGGAGAGGGGAGGTAGATGGGGTAAAAGGGGTCAAATGTGTGGCGATAGAAAGAAACCTAACTATGAGCGGTTAACATACAATGCAAAATATATATGACTCAGTTGAATTATACACTTGAAACTTACTGGACTTTGTCAGCCAATGTCATCATAATAAAAATAAATAAATAAAATAGTGGTCAAATACAGATATTCATGAGTCAAACTGTGCAGGTTTGAAACCCCTGAATCCATTGTGTTATTTGGGACAACTTACTTAATCCCTCTGTGCCTCGGTTCCTCATCTGTAAAATGAGGATAGTGATAGCACCTGCCTGTGACAATATTGTAAGTATTAAATAAATTAATGTATTTAAAGTACCTGGAACAATGTTGCCACAGGCAAGTGGCAGTGTAGGGTGTTATTCCTGATTGCGGAGGGTATCATCAATGGAGGGACAGTGCCAGATTTAGATGGGAAATTCTTCCCAGTCTCAAATGTGCATAATAAACAGTGTGAAGTACTATTGTGAGTTCAATGTGTCCTCCAAAATTTACGTGTCGGAGTCCTAACCCCAGGAGCTTTAATGGAGTAGCGGGGACTCCTGATCCAATATAACTAGTGTCACTATA
>NW_011896052.1:2300-3214 GCF_000151845.1 Pteropus vampyrus | reverse complement strand
ACGTGTTCCACTGTCCTTTGGCTTTCCTGCAAATAGACAGCTGAGCCAGAGAATGGATCAGACACAGTTTTGATCCCTTTGGCATAACTACTGTTTTATGAAATTTAATAACAGATAAAAGCTAGATAGCAAATTAATGGTTGTCTTGGCCACAGCTGAGTGAGCAGATCAACTGTAAAGAAACAATGAGCAAAGATTTGGGTAATGGAAACATTTTCTATCTTATTTGTTGTGGTGGTAATTACAAAACACTATAGAATTCTCAAAATTTATCAAATTGTACGAATAGGTTAATAAATTATTGTATACAAATTATATTACAATAAAATTGGAGGAGAAAAAAACAAATATACTGAAGAATGTAGAAAAATAAAGATAAAAAGCTTAAATATCCACAATTTTATTACATAGAAATATGTTAGTATTTCATTTTATGCTTGTTAAAATTTTCTACTTATATAATTTATATGTGTTGCTCTATAAAAATGTTATATACTACATCATATTTTAAAATATGTTTCCCCATGATTTAGTTTATCTATCTGACAAATTAATTACAATTAATAATTCAAAAATATGGAATTCATGATATATGCTTCCTTTCTTTGCCAATCCTAGAAACTAGAAATGTAGCATGATCTTCACTATCCAATTAAATATTTTTGCTTGCTCAGCTCTATGATCACTTAAAACAATAATGCTGCTTCTCTCTTTGGCACTTGTTAACAAAAATAAAATTTTTTTTATATATTTAGTGGATTGTGCCAATATAATTATTAATTCTAAATAATTTTTTTTCCCAAGTGGAAATAACTGTGCAGAGCAATATAATGGACATTGTTAATCACAGGACATTTGAGAAGTGGTTTTCTGAATTTTCAAATTAAATGACCTGGGGTAATTTTATTTTTGTA
>NW_011896052.1:0-919 GCF_000151845.1 Pteropus vampyrus | reverse complement strand
ACACACACACACACACACACACACACACACGCACGTACACCCTCCTCCCTCTACCTCCACCCTCGCACACCAACACATGCCAACACACAAATCTGGCTTGGGTACTTGACTTATAACAGAAGTTCATCTTTCCATTTTACAGGTTGAATAACTTAGTCAGAAAGTATATGAAGAGTCCATGCCCTAACTAGCTCCCACATTCTATTGGCTCTGAATCAAGTTACATTGTAACCAGTCATAGCAGACTATCATTTTTCACATGTCTCCAGTTCTTCTTCCTGTATAATAATTATATGTGCCCTGCTATGTTGAATTCAGGCCTGCTATATGATATCCTTTGATTAATGAAATTTGAAAAGAAATGATATATTTCACTTCTTGGCAAAGGCTTCAAGAGCCAATGATCATGTGGGATATAAACCTAAAAGCAACAAACAAACAGACAAACAGTGACTCATAGACATGGACAATAGACTAGCAGTTATCAGAGGGCAGAGGGAAGATGGGAGGGGGTAGGTAGATAAGATAAAAGGGCTCAAATATGTGGTGACGGAAAGAAATCTAACTCTGAGTGGTGAATACACAGTGCAATATATATATATGCCTTACTGTTGAATTGTACACCTGAAACTTAAGGGATTTTGTTAACCAATGTCACCATAATAAAATTAATTAAACAATTAATTAATTAATTAATTTTGAAAAAAAGCCAATGCTAACATCATGCACTTTTTTCTCCTCCTTTTTATAACAGAAAATATTCCAGAAAGTGGCCACCCTGTTAGCCTGGGTCTCAAAGAGAGGACATGATGATAACACATATCAGCATTCTCAGCCAACTTTCAATGGAAATATATCATAAATAGGAAATAAACATGTTTAAGCCAAATGAGATTTTGGAGATTCTTTATTACTACAA
>NW_011896051.1:562-2279 GCF_000151845.1 Pteropus vampyrus | reverse complement strand
TGGAACACAACCCCTTACCAGCTAGCTCGGCAGATCAGGTATCAGGCTCATTCGCTACCCTCCCGTGTTATCCTTCTACCCGTGTACTTCCTCTGGACCAGAGCAGGGAAAGAAAACCGCTTGTTTCTGCTCCGTTTCATCAGGATAGCTTTTCCCGAGGATTCATTTTTATCTTAATTAGTTCCAGAGCCTCTGCCCTTCCTCTGTTATCTATCAGAGGGAAATGATGATGGGCTCTATTGCTCTGGCAACACATTTCCCCTTTGCAGGTTCTTTTCTCCTGTGGTCTGTAACCTTGTCTTTTTTTTTTTTTTTTTAAATCCCGGCTCCCTACTGCTGAAGTTCAACACTGGCAGATACTGCAGTGGCTGCTCAAGTGAATGGAGAACCTTATGATCTGGAGCGGCCCTTGGAGACAGATTCTGACCTCAGATTTCTGACCTTCGAGTCCACAGAGGGGAAAGCAGTAAGTTTCTTATTGGAAATACAGTGGCTCCTAAACTAAGAGATATTTAAGTGGGCATTTCTAACATCTTTTTTCCCCTCCGTTTCTCCATTTGCATTTGGGAGGGAGACCTACCACAGATGGCTTGTCTTGACTATTCCTGGTTCAGCCGGATATTTATGATGAAAGTTTTTACTTAGCCTAGGTCTATTAAGCAGACGTTACTCGTACTAGTAAAAGAGAGAGATAATAATTTGAAAACAGAAGGGATTATATGCCAATTCAGCACCCCGCTCCCCGCAACTCTTGAGACACCTATTAAATCATCTGTAGCATATATCTAATCCTAATGTGTTTTTCACAAGCGAGCATACAATCCTCACTTTGTCCTCTTCATGTAATGTAGACCTCATCTATTAGGATCCAAAAAAATGGAGTTCTCATGTCCCCTGTGTGTAAATGGTGACAAAATACTAGAGCAGTGGTTACGTCATACTAGATTGCCAGGATAGGAAAAAAGATAGAGTTGAGCAGAGCCCTTAGAAATCAGTCTTAAGGAAGTCGTTTACTCCGAAGCCCTAAAAGGAGACGTCATGGGTAAGCAAAGGAAGACTGGCCCCTGGTCCTCCTGCACTGCTGCTCCTGCCTTCTGCTTTCTCTTTTGCTCAGTTTTTCTTTTTTCCTTTTTACCATGTAGTGGTCACCACTTCCATTTTGTGGTACTTATTCCTAGAAGGATCATACTGGTTTCACACCAGCTTCTTGGAGGAGAAGATCAAAGAGCTGGGGGTTAAAGGGGATGGTTGTGAACGCGTGAGCTCCTTTCTCGTAAATGCAGGTGTTCTGGCACTCCAGCACCCACGTCCTGGGGGCAGCAGCTGAACAGCTCCTAGGTGCCATCCTCTGCCGCGGTCCAAGCACAGAAAGTGGCTTCTACCATGATTTCTTCCTGGGGAAGGACCGGTGAGTAGCGTGAGGAAGAAGAGAATGATGATGGGGTTGTTTCTTTTTTTAGAGAGTATTATTTTAAAGTATTTTTTTTATTTCAGGTTTTTTGAGGTATACTTGACAAATAAAATTTTAATATTTTTAAAGTGTACAGTGCGATAAGTCAGTACTCAGCGTACAATGTGAAAGGATTCCCACGTCGAGTTAGTTAACATCCATCACCTCACTGTTTTTTTTTTTGGTGAGAACACTTAAGATTTACTATTGGCAAATTTCAGTTATAGAATGCAGAATTATCAGCTATAGTCACCATGCTATACATTA
>NW_011896051.1:0-512 GCF_000151845.1 Pteropus vampyrus | reverse complement strand
GAGAACACTTAAGATTTACTATTGGCAAATTTCAGTTATAGAATGCAGAATTATCAGCTATAGTCACCATGCTATACATTAGCTCTTCAGACTTTATTCATCTGATAACTGCAAGTTTGTCCCCTTTTACTGGGATGGTTTCTGAGGCCCTTTTCTGGGGCCTCACGCATGTTCGTTTTGGAGGAACGAGCTACGGGAAAGACCTCCGGGCCTCAACTGTGATCTTGATACCACCTTCTCCATTAGTCCACGTTCTTTCTCTTCTAATGCTGCTTGAAACTTATCTTCTCTAGCCCTTAGGAATTCTTCAACTTTACTCCATCCTTCATTACTTTAATTTCGTCCATCTGGATTGCTTGCCCTGAACTTTTAATTTCGTACATAGAGCATTTGCTCCAGCTGTAAAATTTGTACCCGAGTTCCTATTTATGTTTCCTCTTAGTTTGTCTGTCTTGACCAATAATTCCAGACGTTCTGGAGGGCAGGATTTTACCCCTGGCCAACAGCTGTGT
>NW_011896050.1:7547-8681 GCF_000151845.1 Pteropus vampyrus | reverse complement strand
GGGAGGGCAGAGGCCAGAAGGAGGGGCTCTGAGGGAAGGGACAGAGAGTCCGGTGGGTCTTAGAGGTACATACAGGCAGGATGGGGAAAGTGTCCGGTGCTCAGGTCGAAAGGGGCTCAGGTGATATCATGACCTGGGGTGGATTTGGGGTAGAGGACAGAAGGGGAATAAGACCCAGAAGTGGCCCCCCAATGTGGACAGATGCGTTGCTAGGATATTTCCTCCAGCCGCAGCAGGAACTGAAAGGCCGGAGAACCACCGTGGTCAGTGCTCGGTGGAGACCATCAGCCTAGCGACTGAGAGGAAGTGGGGTCCAGGGGAGGCCCAGAGCTGGAAGCACAGGAACCTGACTACTTAACGGGTGGCCCAATGCACACCGGAGGGTACCTGGCCACAGCCTGAGGTTTTTCACCAGACTTTCGGGAACACCATGTAGATGAAATTGAGAAGTGGTGACACGAATCTCATTCATATGACTCTAGAACCTGCCATAGAGCTGCCTACCAAACATTTACAGATCTGAGCTGAGTCAGAGATGAGGACAGCAGTTTCCAGACATTTCCAGGTGGAAGGTTCAGTCCAAGAATGCTCACATGGCATATGGACTGCCCTGGCCAAATCACAGATGGCCAGGACAGATGGGCAGCAGTCCCAAGAGACAGCAGTGACGGGTGCACGACAGGAATTATCTTCACTGGGTGACATACAAACAGATCAGTTTTGGGGAAAAATGCCCAGGTTTGGGGAGAGTGAGGGGGAAGGAAGCAGTGGGCAGGACGTCAAAAATGTGGAACCTGGGCTCCATCGCCTGCAGGTTCTGCAGAAGGTTCTCATGCATTTAAAGCTGAGAACAGCTGATGCTCTCAGCACATCTCGTTACAAACCGCAGTGCGCCTCTACCACCACGTCCTGCAGGAGCTGGAGCCCAGGCAACACTGGACGGACAGGCAGAGCCTCTGCGCTCATTCTGCATGCCGTGAGGAGCCTGGGTCTCCTCTAGACGGGAAGTACAAAGTGGGGCGTTTGGGATTATCACCATTTCCCTCGCAACTGCCACTCACGAGAGAGTGGCGCAGACTGACATGGATGTCCACGGAGCCAGGCAGACGCCTTGCCACCAAACCCAGCAGTCTT
>NW_011896050.1:0-2427 GCF_000151845.1 Pteropus vampyrus | reverse complement strand
TGGTCTGATTGGGAGAGAAGTTCTCCACTATCTGCTTTCCTACTTTGGTTCCATTAACTGGGGAGAGACAGGCAAGCGGAATTGAACTTTAGCAACGTCGACCAGGGTAAGTTACATAACCTGCAGCTGGAAGGAGCAGGCCTTCCTGACCCTGCTGGAAAGGGATACAGGGGGACCTGCCACGTGTACTTGAAGACTCGGGGGATGGGAGACTTGGCTCAGAGTGGGGCGAGAACACCTTTCCAGCTCTCTGATGACACATCAGGGTTAAAACTTTTTCACTGATCTTGTTATCTCTAGCTCACTGCAAAGTTATGTGGCCGATTGGGACAGGCTCAGTTTATAATCCCCAAGCCTTTTTACTAAGGACAAAACTTTTTTTTTGAGTCTCTTTCTTCCTTTCAAGCAGATCTAGGGCAAACCCACTAGCGCTTTTGATGGTTAATGCCTCCTTTGTGAAAGGCCTATTCAACGTTCTTCAAAGGGGGGAAAGTCAGCTCCAGAGATCAATGCAAGCACACAGTTGGGTATTAAAGTTGTTAACGCAACACCTGGCCCTTTGAGCTTCCCAATGAGGTACAGCATCACCTACTTTAGAAGCCTTAACATTTTTTAAGTGTAATGACATTTCTGTCCCTGCATGGTGTCGCTATGCTCCTGAGGTGAGGTCTTCCTGACCCAGGCTCAAGTTCTTGGCAACTCTACATTCAGCTGCCTTATCACAAATGACACCGTTAAGGTGTCCCTGAGTGCTGCGTGGACTCCTGTGCAGGTACTGTCTACCGCAGCAGGTGGACGTTAAAGGTGAGGAGCTCTCTGCCCTAGACTTGTGGGTGTGGGAGACTATAAATAAGGTCCCTGAGGGCTGGGGTTGAATTCCTCATTAGACCAGAAATTCTCTGTCGGCAGCGGCTGACTAGGAGCGCCCTGCAGGAGGGGCTGCGTCAGGAGGGCAGGGACGGGGTCTCGCCTGCCTCCCCTGACCCTTTCTCCCTCGCCCCTCCATCCCTCCACGATGCCCTCTGCGCCGCAGGTTTTCTACCTCGGTTCCTTTGGAAAAGTGATGAGAATGGGGTTCTGATGCCCAGATTATCTACGAGAAAGCAAGACGGAACGTACAGGCCACGTATCTGAGAGAATATCCAATCAGGATCCCATTGGGGTGTTCCGGATGGTCCCATTCCAGGTTGATTATCTCCAGGTTGGGCTGCCGGACTCGAAAGCGCCTGGGGGCACTGGGTACTTGGGGAAGGAGGAGAGAGTGGGGAGATGAGGGGGAGAGGGAGTGGGCAGGATGAGGGAAACACAAAAAAAACAAAGCACAGATATGAAGGCATTGCCCTGGGCAACCCCCATGCTGGACTGCTGCTAAGCCAGAGCCCGTAGCCCATCCACGATGGTGCTTCCCATGGTTCATGACAAGCATGGCTCAGACTGTTTAAGTAGAAGAAGTAAATCGAGTGTTCCTTTAGCAACTACCCTAGATTCGGCACGTTAGGCTCTGATCCTGCAAAGACACCTCCGTGGCAGGGCAGAGCCGGTCCCAGGCAGGGAACCACCCGCAGCTGTTTCCTACAGAGGCTGCGGCTCCCGATCCTCAGACAAGGATTCTCACTGCTGCATCCAAGCTGCAGGTCCCGGCCTCTGAGCTGAGGATGCTGGGTTCGGGGAGGAGGAGGAAGGAAGCCGAGATGGAGCACGAGGACAGGGCACAAGGAGTGGAAGTGATGGGGAGGGGCTGTTGGTGAAAACCACAACGAGGGGGGAAAGAGAGCAGTAAAGGGAAGAACGAAGCAGAGAGAGGAGGAAGAGAAAAAGAAAAATGGAGAAAGTAACAGTTAAGAACGGATGGAGGAGAAAGAGAAGTGGGCGAAGCAGGTGCACGCGGATGAGAGAGAACAGGAGATGGACTGGGACGGCATGGCGTCTGCCTCCCAATCAGGGCGCCCATGAACCTGCCGAAGGCCGGCGCCCTCCGCAGGGCCACTGCTCCATGGGCCGACGATCTTAGTGAAAGCTTCTCGACTGCAGTGTTCGGAGAGCTCCGTGGGTTCTGGGTGCTGGTAAATAGGCCAGATGCCTCTGGGCGGTCAGGGTGACTGTGCTTCAGCCTCAGGAGGTGACGGGCAGCCCAGGCTCCCGCGGTGCCCTGGGGGTCAGTCTGCGTAGCCCGTCTGGAGTCATGCCATCTGACCGCACAGGTCTTCCGTTGAGGTTCAACCTCCTGTCAGAGCGGGCCACCCCGCTGACGGAGCGCGGTGTGGGAATGGCGAGAACCGCTCAGCTCGCAGGTCATCAGCTCCTTTGGGTCGTGCAGAGGTCAACTTGTGCTGTCCGTGCCAAGCCACGCCGGAGCTGCTCCAGGCCCACCTGAGTGCGCCACCCTCATCCTGCCCCACCCCGAAGAGCTGCGGGCCAGACCTACCT
>NW_011896049.1:1978-3912 GCF_000151845.1 Pteropus vampyrus | reverse complement strand
GTTATTTCTCTGGCATTTACTATGTGGCGGGCTCAGTGTCCAGCACTTTTCGTACATTATCTTTCATTTTCACAACCTTATACCCATTTTACAAGGAAAATCAAAGCTTAGAGAGGGAAACTGACCTGCTCAAGATCACACACTAGTGAGTGTCAGAGCAGCAATTTGTCCGGGGTGTGTATATATCGACAGAGAGTTGGATGTCTGGCCTAGTCTCATTCACTAAAGCAGCAGTCACCAAAATTTTAGGAACCAGGGACTGATGCTGCTCCTATGAGAATCTAATGCCTGATGATCTGAGGTGGAGCTGAGGCGGTGATGCTAGCACTGGGGAGTGGCGCAAATATAGATGAAGCTTCACTTGCTTGCTCGCTGCTCATTTCCTACTATTCGTCCTGGTTCCTAACTGGCCGCGACCAGTACCGGTCCACAGCCCAGGGTTTGCCAATCCCTGCACTAAAGAATGGCTGTGCTAATCAGCCTGCCCCCCTGCATAGGATTTTGCAGTTTACCAAGTGGGTTTATTATCTCTCATTTCATCTATTCAATTACACCATCAGGGAAGCAGGACTAGCTCACTTCCCCACTTTATGGATAAACGATCTCACCTGACTTCATACCCATCCACATCTCTCCACCCTCACTGCCCCACCCTGCCAAGCCACCTGAACAACTTGACGATCTCTCCTAACTGGTTACATACACACACGCACACACACACAGACTTATATGCAGACCAAGCATCAGTCCTTCCGACAGACCCACACTCGGCCTCAGCATGCCATCCTGTCCTTCTGGTTAACCCTTGCTCTTTCCCTAACACCTCTCTGCCCTCCCTTCCTCTGAGATGGGGCTTCTTCTGGGACACCTTCCTGGCAAACCACCACCACCCAGACCAAGCCATGCACCCCCCTGCCCACGCTCTAGTGTCCTGTGCTCTGCCATAGTGACAGCATAGTGGACACCTAGAACCCCACCACCTGGGGTCAAGTCCCAGCTCCCCTGCTCACACTGGCCGGGAATCCTTAGATTCATTCCTTCACCTCTCTGTGCCTCCTTCCATACCTTTAAAGTAGAGAAAATAATACAAGGTTTTTTGAGAGTTAAAGTGCCTAGACCAATGCCTGGCTCATGGCAGCTTCTCCAGGGGGCCAGCCATCACCCTTCCCGCTCTTCTGGTTGTTTTCATTCTGGATCATATAAGTTAACTGCTTATCCAGGTGTCTTCTACACTCATGGAAGGGGCAGGGGGCAAGAATTGTCCTTGGAGACAGGAATCCAGCCGTATTGATTCCGTCTCTATAGCGGCACCTAGCTCGACCACTGAACCTAGCAGGCACTCAATAAAGTTTGAGAACTAGGTGAAATACTGAATGAGTCGAAAAGTGAATGACCTGCTCAAGATCACATGGCTGATAAATGGCAGAGAGAGGGCTCAAAGGCGAGCTCTCTCACTAATGGCACAGCCATCTTTCCACTGTGCCACAAGGCTTCTCAAGATGAATGGAGAGCTGTTGGCAGATGACAGTATTTATTCATTATCTGCCTACTCCTGGGGCTTTGAGGTTGACAGAGTCATTTGAACAGCCCTGTATCGTAGGATCTAAGTGTATCAGGTTCCCGTACTCCCCAGGCGTGTCTCCACCAGGGAGCTGTCCTGACACATCGGAGTGTAACCGCCATTCTCTGACTAGTCTGCGAGCTTCTTGAGGGCAGGGGCTGTGTGTGACCCATCTGTGCCCCAAAGCGTGGGGCCCAGCAATGGGAAATAGCGCCTACCATTTATCGAGCCTCTACTGGGTGCCAGGAACCATGCTAAGTCTTCTCAATGCAGTGCTTTATGCGATGCTCACAACCCTATGAGCTAGGTCTTACGATCTCCTCATTTTACAGGCAAGACTGAGGTTCAGTAGTGTAACTGGGATGCCAACCCA
>NW_011896049.1:0-318 GCF_000151845.1 Pteropus vampyrus | reverse complement strand
CTTGAACCTTACGTATTTCACTGCCTTGTTTGACTTTACAGTTTCACCATAAACATGTATATTTCTAAACAATCTATAATCTAGTCGTACAAGTTTTTAACTTCATGAAAATGGAATCATACTGTATGTACTTTCCTGTGGCTTGACCTTTATGTTTGTGGAATGCACCCATGCCGACGTGTGTAGCTGTAATCCACTCACTTTCTGCTGTATACTGCACTGCATTAACACGCTCCAAGGTATTATCATCCCTCTGACAATAGAAAGGTGAGTTGTTCCCAGTGTTTGACTGTTACAAGCGGTGCTGTTACAAACATT
>NW_011896048.1:2141-2442 GCF_000151845.1 Pteropus vampyrus | reverse complement strand
TTAGGCATATGTATTCTACCTATTGGGGTCACAGCACCATATAATGTTGGTTGGTTCCGAGTGTATTATTTCCTGGAGAATGAATAAATTTTGCCTTTTCTATCAGCTGACAATAAGGACTCAGAATGTGGACACATATGTATATTGAGAGAGAGACCCCAGTATAAGAGTGGTGGATAACACAGGGATTGGGGCCACCTGCTTGTGCAGCTGATTTGTGCCAATCCCAGATGTACCACTTTCATGTTAGAATAGATTACTGCTGGACCACCAACCATATGACTTGGTGGATCTGACAGAT
>NW_011896048.1:0-2091 GCF_000151845.1 Pteropus vampyrus | reverse complement strand
TTAGGCATATGTATTCTACCTATTGGGGTCACAGCACCATATAATGTTGGTTGGTTCCGAGTGTATTATCTCCTGGAGAATGAATAAATTTTGCCTTTTCTATCAGCTGACAATAAGGACTCACAATGTGGACACATATGTATATTGAGAGAGAGACCCCAGTATAAGAGTGGTGGATAACACAGGGATTGGGGCCACCTGCTTGAGCAGCTGATTTGTGCCAATCCCAGATGTACCACTTTCATGTTAGAATAGATTACTGCTGGACCACCAACCATATGACTTGGTGGATCTGACAGATGGGTAGCTCTGACCAGATGGACACTTGATGTTTTGTGGTCAGGGCTCAGTGACATACTAGAACCTGTTTTCCAAATGGAATATGGTTTTCTGCTGCAGGTATCAATTACTGCTGCAGGTATTCAATTGCCTGGCTAGCTGTTTGTGTTATGATTTCTGCATTGGGATAAACTTGCTACAAACTCCACAGGGCATTGGTTTCCTCTACAGATATCTTTATCCTAGTACCCAAATATTTCTTAAGTGATGAGGCTACTTGTACAGAAGCCAGGTCCTGCTGCAGAGACTCTTACTACTCTCCTCCTACATTCTACCTCTACTCACCCTGGCTTTTGTGGTTTCTAATAAATGGATTAGAGAAGTATTCCCAAGTGTGGAACTTGCTGTACCCCAAACCAGAGATGTCTATCATACATTGTACTTTCTTCTTAGTGATGGGAAGTGTGAGATGCAATACTTGTCTTTTACTTTTGAATAGATACCCTGGCATTCCCCACATCCTAAACTGCACTGATGCAGGGGCCTCTGAACTTCATAGGGTATCTCCTATCCTCTGGAGCTCAAGCGAGTTACCAAAGCCTCTAAAATATTTGTCTTGGCGTTTATCTCTTTCATATTCCATAGGATGTGATTTATATAATTTATTATTTATATGATCTTGGCAGGAAGAAGGAAGCAGTTTCAGAGGCTTCCATTTGCCAGTCTCTGCTATGATAGCTCTAACCTCACAGGCCAAGAAACCCATGTGGAAGATTTGCAAACTACTAGTTATGTCCATTCAAAATATCCATGCAGGGACCACTGAAATGACCAATGGGTGGGTCTATGGACCCAGTGATCCACTGTGAGCCAAATCTGGGCCAGAACTCCACTTATTGCCTCACTTCCATATCTAATAGAGGGGTCATATCACTTCAGGACCCCAGCTATCAAAGTCACCTTGGAGTCCATGTTCACTAGTCCTCAAAATGTTTGAGTATTTTCATTGTTCCAGTGCATAGTTACCCAAGTAAGTAATTGTAGGTCCCTTTGAGGAGGACAGGGGGAATCATTACTTTATATACTTTCCATGATGCCATGGGATCCTTTTTCCTGGTGACTTGGCTTCTCCTTTGGTCAAGGGATTTCAGATCTGGGAATAGGCTCAAGTCTAGGAACTGAACAATGAATTATGTCTACTTCTTGAAGCTGCTGCCCTCAGTCTTCTAAACATCCATCCTTGATTTCTTTTAATTGTATAGATTGAGCAATACCCTTATTGGCTGCACATCTCTCTTGCCCCCACAAATGCCACACTCTATTAATCATCTCCATAGCTCTCTGTGAGTCAGGACCCCTGGCTGCCACTCTGACCTTGTTGCTTGTTACAATAATTGCACCCACTTGCTTCTGATGGAAAGGAGAAGCTTAACTGAGAAACAATAGCAAGAGAAGCCTCAGCTAATTCTGAGAAGCCTATAGCTGATGCTCTGTGGCTAGGATGGCTCTTCAGAGTTGTCCCTAACTAAGAAAAGGAGGCTGGATCTTTGTACCCTGGCAGAAACCAATAAATAGTGTGGAATTCATCCTTTGGGCTAGGCAGCTTCCTATGGCCAAGGGAAATTCTTAGTAGTAAGCTGCAGCCAACCCTCCTGGCATCTGAGGATCATGCTTCCAGACCATGCCTTAGACGTAAAAGGAGTTTCTGAGTGACATACTACAGTGTTCACTACATGTGGGGAGAGAGGCAGTTCACAAAGGATCAATCTTGCCTATGTGGATCATGGTGAGGGCAGTATGATTCTAGAGACA
>NW_011896047.1:0-2182 GCF_000151845.1 Pteropus vampyrus | reverse complement strand
TTTGGTTTGTTTACAGACTACGTTCTTTTCCATTGTTCTGTTGGTCTGGTTTTTTGCCAGTACCATTACTACCTTATGTAATATAGCCTTTCTAAAAGTCTTTTTTTTTTAATTTATTTTTAATTTATTTTTTGGTGACATTGGTTAACAAAATCCAGTAAGTTTCAGGTGTACAATTTAACAATAACGCATATATGGATTTTGTGTTCCTCTCCCATAGTTTGATTTCCTTCTGTCACATATTTGACCCCTTTTATCCCATCGATCTCCCTCCTACCCCCCTCCCCACCTACCCTCTGGTAACCACTAGTCTATTGTTCATGTCCATGAGTCTCTGTTTATTTGTCCTGTTCGTTTGTTGCTTTTAGGTTTATACCACACATATAAGTGATGTCATGTGGTTTTCACCTTTTTCTGTCTGGCTTATTTTGCTTAGCATGATTATCTCGAGGTCCATCCATGTTGTCACAAATGGCAGTATTTCATCTCTTCTTATGGCTAATATTCCATTGTATATATGTACCTCCGCTTCTTAGCCAATCATCTATCATAGGACACTTCGGTTGCTTCCATGTCCTGGCCACCATGAATAATGCTATGAACATCGATGTGCAATATTTTCAGATATGAGTTTTCAAGTCTTTTGGGTAAATACCCAGTAGAAGGATTGCTAGATCATATGGTAGATCAATTCTTAGTTTTTTGAGGCACCTCCATACTATTTTCCGTAGTGGCTGTACCAACTTGCTTGATATCCAACTTTGTTTTTTGAAATTTCTTGGCTGTTCTTGACTATTTGCATTTCCATTTAAATTTTAGAATCAGCTAATCATAAATCTACAAATAAACATGGAGAGAGTTAACATTTTTATGTTATTGAGTACTCTAATCTATGAACATGGTTTGTCCCTCCATCTACCTAGATGTTCTCTCATTTCTCTCAGTATTTTATAATCTTATGAATAGAGATCCTGTACATCTTTTGTTAGATTTATTCCAGATGTTTGGTGTTTTTTGTTTGTTTTGTTTAAACATTTTTCACAGTTCTGGAGGCTGGAAGCGCAAGGTCAGTGTGCCACATGGTCAAGTTCTGGTGAAAGCCCTGTTCTCGTTTTCACATAATGGTCTTATCATTGTTTCCTCACAAGGCTGAGAGAGAGAGACGTGATTTTTTGATGCCTCCCTCTTTGAGATTTGGCACCACAAATCCTCACTGCCTGGAAAGCTCTCTTACTCTCAAACTTTTTTCTCAATATATTTGTCTAGCTTTATTTACAATAAGAAGGTTGCCCTAAAATAATCTAGTTTTCTATTTCTGGATGTGGCATTCTTCCATTTTATTTTTATTTATATGTTGCTTTTATTTTGTTTCTATCAGATGGAAAATTATTGTTCTTTTTTAAAAGTTATATATTTTTATTTGAAGGTGATTTTTTTCACCTTCATTTTATTTTTTATTGAGGTGTAATTGACATGCAACATTAGCTTCAGATGTACAACATAATGATTCAGTATTTTATTTTTATATATTGCAAAATGATCACAGCAATAAGTCTAGTTAATATCCATCACCATATATAGTCACAGAATTTTTTTTCTTGTGTCGACTTTTAAGATCTACTCTCTTCGTAACTTTCAAATATGTGATACAGTATTCTTAACTAGTTGCCATGCTGTACATGACATCCCCATGACTTATTTTTTTGATAGCTAGAAGTGTGTATCTTTTGACTCCTTGTCACCCATTTGGCCCACCCTCCACCTCTGGCAACCACCTGAGGTGACTGTCCTCTGTATATATGAGCTTGATTTTTTTGTTGTTTGTTTTTTAGATTCCATGTATAAGTGAGATCATATGGTATTTATCTTTGTCTGACTTATTTCATTTAGCATAATGCCCTCAAGATCCATCCATGTTGTCACAAATGACAGTATTTCCTTGATTATTTTGGCCGAATGATATTCCATTGTGCAGTAGTCTCCCCTTATCTGATGGGATATGTTCTAAGAACCCATCGAATGCCTGAAACTGGATAATACCGAACCTTATGTATGCTATGATTTTTTTCTTATGCATACATTCCTGTGATAAAGTTAAATTTATAAATTAGGCATAGTAAAATATTAACAGCAATAAAATAGAACAATTATAACAACATACTATAATAAAAGTTATATGAAT
>NW_011896046.1:3811-6182 GCF_000151845.1 Pteropus vampyrus | reverse complement strand
AAATCCCACTCATAGGAGATCTGAGGTCTCCCAGTTCCTAGTCTAGTGCCTCGTTTCTTCCATAGGACGCTAGAGAAAAGAAATACTGTTCCATCAAGAGCAATAAGTACCTCAGGTTAGAACAGAATTTGGTGTGCCAAGAATTCTTTATCACTTGGAATGAGGCAAGAGACATTTGGCTGATTACTGAACTCTGCAGGTAATTTGCAGGCTTTCATTTCCTTTCAGTATCCTTCTCTACAAAATCAGTAACTAAGATGTAAAAATAAGGCTTCTCTCTAATCTTTACATTTGTAATTGCTGGCAGTCATTCTAGCTTCATTGCCCAGCTGTATGGGTTTCTGCTTTCTGTACTGGCTTGCTTTGTAATGTCGAGTAAGTCACCGAATTTATTTCCTTTGACTTTGACTTTCCCATGTGTAAAATGGGTGTTAATACCCCTCTGTCTAGTTAAACTTCAACAAATCATAGGTTATAATGTGGATGTCCTAGGAAAATACACCTTGACCTAAAGGCTAAAAGATCATGACAAATGGATGATCTTATTCCATTCCTCTCTCTGACATGGGTTATTCTCCAACTACCAAGGCATGGAGTGATTCTTCCCTCTGTAGCCTCATGGATGACCTATGTTTAATATGTGGATTTGGTGCAAAGTATTTACAGCCTTATGCTGTTCACAACCTTGTTTTTCTTTCCTTATTGGATTATACTAATATATTTGTATATTCCATTCTTCTCAAAGTAGTGCTTTCTGTATCAGCAGTCTCCAACCTTTTGGTACCAGAGACCAGTGCTCCTATGAGAATCTAACGCCTGATGATCTGAGGTGGAGCTGAGGCAGCAATGCTAGTGCTGGGGAGCAGATGCAAATACAGATGAAGCTTTGTTCATTCGCTTGCCCACTGCTTACCTCCTCTGTGTGGCCTGGTCCCTAACAGGTCACAGACCGGTATGAGTCCATAGCCCAGAGGTTGGGGACCCATGTTCTACATTTTCTCACACATTTCCTAAAATAACTCTTGCCACATAGGCAGGCCATGCGTTCTCACTTCCATTTCTCTCTTCAGCTTCTTCAGCCCCATCAGTATCAGTGGAGCCTCACTGCACTACCTCCCCCAGAAAGCTTGCCTGATTGGAGCCTGAGAGAGCACAGTACTCTATGCAGGGAAGAGACCTGATAAATGCTTGAATGAATGAATGAGCAAATGAATAAATGAATTCGTGACTACCCAGTAGTATCACTCTCACTTGACAAAGAAAAATAGAGATTCTAACAATTTTTGTTTTTCTGCTTTACCTTAGTGATGCAGGATGGAGTGAATGTCCCTGAATGGGAACTCAAGTCCTAAATCAAGAGAGAGAGGGTGAGGGTCTTAGGCTGCACTCAGGAAAGAATTCAAGCACATGCCAGAGTTAGAGACAAAAGGAAGGTTTATTAGAGAACTAGCACTCTATAGACAGAGCATGGTTTCCTCTCAGAGAGAGAATGAGAGAGACTGAGAGAAAGACAGAGAGGAACCCCGAGTGTTTGGGGAATTCAGTTTATATATCATTTTTGGTTTCTATGAATTACATTTTAAAGATTTTGTTTACCTATTTTCCTTTGATGGTATGGATATGCAGTGTGAAAGTAGGGGAATGCAATATGAAAGCATGTTAGGAATCTCGGCCTTTGTTCTATAGGTTCCCTACAGGCAGGCCACAGGGAATGAATGGTTAGGATTACTTTGTGTAGACTATGATTTAAAGACCCCATTTCACCTTTATGGTATGGGTAAATGGTTTGTTAGTAATCCCAACAGGAATCTTCCTTTGTTCTGTAGGTTTCTGGCAGCATATTCCAGGCTCTGAATACAGCTTGATTTAACATTTAGTTCTCATGCCTCTTCCCTAAATCATAAGTACAAAATGCCAAGATTTAAAAAATGTGAACATATCTGACATTTGGGGAATGGGCACCATAACAATTCTTACCATGTGATTACCTCACTATTACATGAGCATTTTTTTTAACATAAAAGAGAAGAAATACACAACTGCAAAGCTTTTAATTTCTCTTTAAGCCTAGATACTTTTAAGCAGCACTCAATGCTTTCTTTAAATGTGCTGAAAGGATGGAAAGTTTGGAGACCTGAAGACCATCTTTCAGGTTTGTTTCAGAGAAACAGTGTGATATTGTCTGAAATTTTCTTTTCTTTTCTTTTTTTTCCCCAAGAGGTTAAAAATAATACCTTTTAGGTATAGTGCTTTATACCCATGAAATAAAAGTATGTTTTAGGGAACTGTTGGGTAAAAGGCAATTATTCAGATGATTCAGGCCAAGATTCATCCTGCCATAAAGGAGGGAAACAAAGTATAAGGTTGGGCT
>NW_011896046.1:0-2281 GCF_000151845.1 Pteropus vampyrus | reverse complement strand
GCTCACCTCCTGCTGTGTAGCCCAGTTCCTTACAGGCCATAGACCGGTACCAGTATAAGGAGTTTCTGGGTAGGACAAGAAGACATGGACACATAGGGCACAGTGAGAAGACAGATACTTTCTGGGATCTGCGGTGTGAAGCCTGGGTGAAGGGCATGTCTTAGATTCTTGGATTTGGATGGATGGTGGCGGCAGAAGTGTATGAATATCTGAATTTTTGCCAAGCAAACAACAATGTGGTTTTATAAGTGACTTTGGCCTTAATCACAGTTGTATTTGGGGGTTCCCAAGACCATCCTTACCTTCAATGAGTCACTAGAACAACCCACAGAACTCAGCAAAGCTATTATACTCATGGTTATGGATTATTACAGTTAAAGGATACAGATTAAAATCAGCAATGGAAAAGGCTCATAGGACAGAGTCCAGAAGAGACCAGGTACGAGCTTCTAGTTGTTTTCTACCAACTGAGTCATATGAACAGTGCTTAATTCTCTCTCTCAGCAACTGTGTGTGGCAACATATATGGCATACTGTCAACTAGGGAAGCTCATGGGAGCCTTGGTGTACAGAGTTTTTACAGGTCGGGGGAGGCATCAGATAGGCATGGGACACTCCTGTGACTGATCTTAGCTACTCAGTCTTCAAACCCCCAGAGATTTTACTGATCCCACATGACCCAAGGCCCCCACCATAAATCACACTGTTGGCATAAACTATCTGGTGTGGCCAAGGCCTCAGATAATCAAAGATACTCTTAACAGACAGGACATTCCAAGAGTTTAGAAGTTGTCTCCTAGGAGCCTTTCTTGGGATTGTGCAGGGGTTGTACAACCCAAACCTGTTGAGTTAACCCTGTTCTGCACAATGGCAGAAATACAGGAGTACTAGTCTTTCTTCATGGAGATTGGAATTGGTTTGGCATGTGGCTAAAGCATATGTATGCCTCTTTTCTACCTAGCTGAAATCTCATTTCTTTGCTGTGTTTGATGGGGCTTGGAGGTAGTGTTGTGAAGAAGAAAATTCACCTGATTAGGAGGAGAAAATATGGGTCAGCATTGAGTTGTGTCTCAGTTGACTGTAGAACCACAGAGAAGTCCATTAGTCTACTTGGTTCTAGCTTTATCCCATCACATGGGACAGGTAATGTTTAATCTACCTCCTATGAGCAACACCAACCCTTATTGGGAGGGTCATATTAAATAATGAGTGTGAAATCGACTTGAAAACTTGCCATGATACACAAATGAGATATCTATGATTAAAACAGTGGTTTGCTATTCATTAAGCTTTCAGTGGAAGAAATGCCACACAATTCTTGATCGAGAATATTGGTTGGGACCAGTGGTAATTTAAGCAAACAAACAAACAAACAAACAAACAAACAATGTTATTAGACTATTTTTAGAACAGTTTTCTGTTCACAGCAAATTGAGTGGAAGGTTGAGATTTCCCATATACCCCCTGCTACAACACATGCACAGCTTCCCCCAGTATCAACATCCCCCACCAGAGAAGTACACTTGTTACAAGTGATAAGCCTATATTAACAAATTGTCACCTAAAGTCCAGTTTACATCAAGGCTTATTCTTGGTGTTGTACATTCTATGAATTTGGACAAATGTATAATGGCATGTATTCACCATTACAGTATCATACAAGGTAGTTTTGGCAGGGGTAATTTTTACCTTATCTTCTTAGGTGCAGTGTTAGCTCTATTTCTGAAGGACTGAAAATCTCAAAGATGATTTAAAATGCTGTTAAAAATCCCAAAAGTTTGGAGAAGGCCTGCTAATGCTACCCATCATCTTCATTGGCTAGATGACAAGCCCTCTATTTAGGAGGCACCTGCACTGGTTCAAATGGTTCTTTTTTGAAATCGCCAGAGCAGACTGGTTAGCATCATTCTTTGAACCAGAGAGGTCTGGAAGGGGCTCCTGCATATGACCTTGCAGGTTGTGAATCATACAACTCCAGGGGGTGCTTTTCGCATAGACAACTGTGTAATCACCCTCCTTGGAGTTGGCGATGCTGAAGCCGTGATTCTGGAAAGGCTCTAAAAGAATATATTTAGTAGTTTTTAGCCCTATGTTTAACTACGCTGTGCTAAAATCAGATTCTTGTAGTTAAGGTCATTTTTAGATCCACCTATGTCCAGAAGAGTGTGAAAAGCAGTTTATTATAAATCATTTGCTTTAGGTAAGAGTTTCTGATCATCTTACTGTGGAACTTTCTTTATCAATAGTCTTTCTGACATAGAGGGATGGAAAGACTCTGACT
>NW_011896045.1:3620-6371 GCF_000151845.1 Pteropus vampyrus | reverse complement strand
CAGAATGAGTGATTCTATCAGCAAGTCTGTGCATGGGCCCTTTAAGAGGACCACTTGGGATTCCAGGTACCTTCTGTATCACTCAGCCACTATCTCTGCTTGTTTTCAGAGCCAGGAGTCATGGGGACTTCTCTTTCTGGCACTAGAATCCTTGGCTGGGGAGCCTGGTTTAAGGCTATGACCCCTCACTCTTCTGAGGGAACAGCCATAGCCAAAATATCCCTCCTGATTTTTAACTGCTACAAAGGGGTGTGGGACAAGCCTGTTCTGCATCTTGAGCCTGTCCTACCAATCTTGAGGTGGCTTGTCTGTATATCATTAGTTGTAGGACTTCTGTTCAGCTAGACTTCAGGTGATTCTCAGTGATGATCCTTGTGTAGTTTAGTTTTAATTTTGATGTGGTCATGAGAGGAGGCAAGCAGAGTGTTTACCTACTCTGCCATCTTGACCAGAAATCCCATCTTAACGTAAATCTTAATTTCTTCTGCAACAAACTATTTCCAAATAAAGTCATATTCTCAGGTACTAGGGGTTAGAATTTCAACATATATTTTTGAAAGATGCAATTAAATCCATTCATTCATAAAATTGAAAAAAAAAAAAACTCTGTCTCTGAAAAGAGAAACTGAAATGGAAGAAAGAATTATAAGCAAAGAAGTTGGTAAACATAAGTAAAACGAAAAATCAACTGCATGGAACGGTGAAGAACTATCTGAAATGAGTGTTAAAAACAAACTTAAGTTGAAAAAAATTAAATATAAGGTAGGGTGGCAATCAAAGCTCAAGTTATCTAAGATATTCAAAAAAAGGGTAAAGATATTAAATAATTTTAGACCTTCAGTCAAATATGCAGTTTAAAATTTTAAGAGTAACATCTGAGAGACTAGAACTTGAGAATATATATCATTTAAATAGTAGTGGATGAATATCATTTAAAGAGTTATTCTAAAAGAAATCAAACAAGGAAAAAAAAGTAAATGACAGTAAACACACATTTGATATATTTGGAAAAAATTCCAAATATATTAATAATCACGTTAAATGTAACTTCACTAAACTCATCAGTTGAATGGCAAAGATCATCAACTAGTCAAAAGGTGTTACAAGAATAATACCTGAAATATAAAGATATAGAAATCTTCAAAGTAGAAGAGTAGAAGGAATTGTATTAAGCTGATCTTTGTGCAGATATACTATAATCAGAGAAAATAATTTAAGGCAAAATCATTATTTAGAAACAAAAAAAAATATTATAAAATAATAAAAAGTTAAAATTCACTAGATGATAGCCAGTTCTAAACTTACAAGTACGTAACAACATGGTTACCAGATTTACTACAAGGCAATCCACCATTGTAGTAGCAGATTTTAAGACCCTCTCTCAAAAACTAATCAAGACAAAAATTATTAAGAATATAAAAGCTTTTATTTGAAATACAATTAACAAGCTTAACTTCATGAACATTCCACCAATGAGAATATATATTCCTCTTAAATATCAATGAAACATTTTCAAAAATTGGCCAATTATCAGGTCACAAAGCAACACTTGACACATTAAAAGAATAAGTATGAATATATTTTGAAGACAAAGAAGACTTTTTCTGAATGGATTAGATATAAGTAATAAAAACAGAGATATCAAGGACAACTGCTCAATTTTGATTTTAGAACTGGCTGGCTGGATGTTCATGCCATGAGACTGTAAGTACAGGACAGAAAACTGGTATGGAGTTGGAGTGGGATTGGGGCTAATAGAAATCGAGATTTCCATGTTAATCAAGTTACACTGAAGGTACCTATTGGGTATAAAAAAAAAATGAAGATGGCAAATAGGCCCTTCTGGAGAGAATTCAAGTTTAATATATAGATTAGAGAACCATTAGCATAAAAATTATATTTTAACTGCAAGATAAACTCACCTTAAAAAATATATATGTTGATAGAAAAGAGGAACTAAACCAGGGAGAACTCCAAACTTACAGGTCAAGATAAGCAGAAGAAAGGCAAAGACAATTTCTTCATATACAATGTATGAAGAAAACCAGGAGAGCTAGTGTTGGAGACACCAAGATAAGCTCTTTTAGAAGGAAGAGTGATCAATGGATCAATTAGATAGGAACAGAGATACTGCCATTGGACTTGACAGTATGGAAGCCATTGTTGTCCCTAATGAAATACATCTCCATGGAGTGATGTGAAGGAAGTCTATTTGGAGTGGACTGGCTCGAGAATGTAAGGCGAGGAAGTGAAACTCTAGAGAGCTCTTTTCTGAAGTTTAATTATGAAGGGAAGTAGAGAGATGAGCAGGGTGAGGTAGGAATATAGGGTGAAGGGAGGGTTTTTTTAAAAACAGGATATATGAAAGCAGGTTATGAAGCTGATGGAAATGATGTTCCATAAAGGGATATCCTTGAGGACACATGATAAGATGACAGGCAATAACTGCAAGGACAATGCTCTCAAGAAGTTGAGAGAGGATGGGATCCAGAGCATAAGAAGTGTTGGACTTCCACAGGAAGGACTTCACCCACAGTAATGAGAGGAGAGGCAAAGCATGGGTGCAAATGCAGGTTGCTGGAGAGAAGATGAGGAAGTTCTTATTTTATTTCAACTATTTTCTCAAGGATGTATGAGGTAAAGTTATAAGTTGCTACTTGAGATGTGGAGGAAGTGGTATAAGAACTTTGAGAGGAAAAAGAAGGTGTGAAACAGTTGCTTGGAAGTGAGAATTTGAACATGTCCAACAAG
>NW_011896045.1:0-2270 GCF_000151845.1 Pteropus vampyrus | reverse complement strand
TATACCAAAAAAGACTTATCGAGACTTATCTGAATGTAAAACAAAATTATAAGGTGAAATAAGATGAGTATTAACAGTAATTGGAATATATATTTCATGATTTGGTAAAAATTTATTTTTAACTATCTTATTGAATAATGCACATGAATATAAATCAGATATTTTTCTTTTACCTTAAATATCTTAAAAAGCATTTCACTAATATTTATAAGAATCAACATTATGAACCTAATCTACTTGGGCAGTTCAAAGATTCTTTTTATTTCAGCTAATAAAGTCCTAGAAGGGGGAAAAAGAGTAGCTTTATAGAGGGGAAATATGACAAACACTACCTTAGCTGTGATCAAGGTCAACATCAATAGTGATAAGTTATCTTGATAGTATATGCCCTGGATATCGTGGAATGAAACAGCACTTTACCTCTTTAGCCTTCTTCCCCAAAACCTATGATTCCAGTCTAATCATGATAAAAAAAAAAGTCAGACAAATCTCAACTGAAAGATAGTCTGCAAAATACCTGACTAGTCTCCTCAAAAGGAGACATGATGAATAAATGTAATGTGGGATACCAAAACTGAAAAAGATTAGGTAAAAATTTTTAAAAATCTAAATAAAATATGGATTTTAGTTAATCATATTGTATTAATATTGATTCATTACTGTGACAAACATACCATGTAATGTAAGATGGTACTACCTGGGGAAACTGTGTGTGTGGGGATGTAGGAACTCTATACTATCTACAATATTTTTGTAAATCTAAAATTGTTCTAAGATTTAAAATTTAACTCTCAAAAAAAGCACTAGAGGTAAGTATCTTGAATAGCTAAGGTAAAAAAAATTAATGTATAAAAAGTATTTTTAACTTTCAGCATTTCTTTGGGATTATCCCCCTACACTGAAATATTCACTGATAATAGACTGGAGATAAAAGAGGCAAAATCATCAAACAAAAATTGTCATGAATGCCACCAGACCATTCTATCATCTGATATCTACATTCAAAACATCCTGAAATGGGTCAAATATACTGTTTCCCCTTAACCGAAATACATAAATAAGGCAGGAAATCCAGGAAAATCTTAAAGATTTAATTAATTATTTTTTTAATTTCCCAAAATTAATATTTTGATTTATTACTTACTTAGCAGCCTGAGGTTTTACAACTCAGTTGAATATACCATATTAAAATTTGGAATCAGTGAGGCATATGCCCTTCTCATGTGCAGTAAGAGAAGAGGTATTATAAATGCCTATGAGCTCTCAGATGGATCAATTTAAGAAAAATAATCATTATGAGTGTTTCTTTAAAATTATCTTTTGTAAGGTTCCATTCAAGATGGTGAGGTAGGTAAGCACTGTGCATGCCTCCTCCTATGACCACATTAAAATTGTAACTAAATTATGAAACAGTCAACCTGGATAATGATCTGAAGACTAGCTGGATACAGCTCCTATAACTGGAGATAAAAAGAGGAGACCACATGGAGACTAGCAGGGGGGGTGAAAATGCAAAATAGGCTGGTCCCACACCTATGTGACGATTGAGCAATGGGAGGAATATCTCAGCTGTGGAGCCCCATCATCCACCAAAGGAGTGAGGGGCCCCAACCCCATACCTGGGCTCCCCATTCCAGGGTTTCAAAGCCAGGAAAAGTAGTCACCACAAAATCTGTCTGTGAAAATAGTGGGGATTCCAGCTGCCCAGGTGAGATGGAAAGAACCTGGAAACCCAGACATCCCCTTAAAAGGCCTGTGACCAGACTCACTCGCTCACAGGCAACAACCCTGGGCTCCACAGAGGGACAGCAGCTCAGGAGGTGCCAGAGACATACTAGGAAAGATTGAGTTGCGTGGCTTCAGGGCAGGGGCTGGAGGGACAGACACCATTTCATTTTCTCTTTGTTGAGTCCTCCTCCTGTGCAGCCTGCAGGCAAGCACCATCTTGTCTGTGTTGAACCCTCCCCCTGCATGGCCAAAACTGAATCTGCCTTGGCCCAGTGAGATCGGTTCACTCCACACTGGTGACACCTGGAGACCCTGCCACACCAAACTCACAAATTGCCCAGTGGCAATTTTGGGTGGTTACTGGGCAACCAGCCTCCCCTCTGCCTAGCTCTCAACAGGAGGTTCCTTGGCAGCAATCAACAGGCTTCACTCATGTACCTCAGAAGAAAATTTCAGAGGCAGGCAAACAACTCTAGCCTGAGCCGCAGTATTTCTTGAACAAATCTCGGGGATCTGCAGGCCTGAGGTGGGCAGTGGCTGGC
>NW_011896044.1:0-5112 GCF_000151845.1 Pteropus vampyrus | reverse complement strand
CTCCCTAGCAACAGCAGAGTCTGTTAATGGACTTCCAGAGGTTAATGGGCCTGACAGGTCTTTGACATGTATTGGACTTTACGAGCGAGTGGATTCGACTCAAAAAGCCGATCAGATGTTGCAGATCGATGGGCCCTTTGGGGCGCTATCTCCACACAGAGCTATGATGAGGTGACCTTGAATGCCTGAGTTCTGGAAGAACAGGGTGAGGATGTCAGAACCCTAGGAATCGCTGAGCTGACCAAGGCCCACACAGCGCCCTCAGGTCCCTCCGGCCCGAGGCGCTTTGCCCATAGACCCTGGAACGGCACGGCCCTCCCCCTCCCCCTGCCTGCACAGCCACCAGCACCGGGCTCCTTAAAACGATAAAAAAAAAAAAAAAAAATCCCTTCCCTCATTTCACAAACATGTGCAGAAAAGCTTTGTTAAAATGTCACTTAATAAACAAACATTTTCTGGGCCACAGCTCTGTGCCAGGCACGGTTCACACACAGGGGACCCAGAGAAGCTGGTGACACATTCCTTGTCCCCCAGCGGCTTAAGGTCCAGAGACTCAAATCCTGTCTTGTGCCTGCTGGCGGGGCAGGCAGAGGGGGCCGCAAAGAGCAAACATGGAGGGAGGAAGGCAGGATGACGCGGGGAGATTAGGGGGTCCTCCCAAGTAGAGGGCATGTGGGGATGGGCTCTAAGAGCCATGTAGGAGCTCACCAGACAAAGAAGAAACAGAGCATCCTGGTGGGGAACAGGCTACATAATAAACACATAATAAACGATGCTGTCCCTGGGGCATGCATTGTACAGCAACGAATTACTTCGCCTCCCTCCCTTGGCCAAACGAACAAACAAAAACACCTCTCCCTCACTTTTCCCACTTTTCTTAGCTTGGAAACAAGAAAAACTTAAAGCCAAGAACAGGAAAAAATATATTCTCTTCTATTGCTTCCATTGCTGGAATGGATGAGAATTACTACGGCGATTTTTGGAAAGCAAGTTGCCAATATCGGCTCACATTTAAAATATACATACTTTTAAAAAATAGACATGACATTTGACCCGGAAATTTCACTTTCGAGACGTAAATCTACAGATTTTTTTTTAAACACGCATACTCACACAAACGACAAAAATAAAACGCTCATATCAAAGGGTATACTTACGCTGATATTTATTGTATTATGGTTCATCGTAGGGAGATAAAAAGGAAACACCTGAATAGCTATTGTTAAGATATCAGTTAAATAAAATGTGTCATATCCATGTCAGGAAGTTCCATGGAGCTATTAAAAAGGCCACGAGAGCCCACCGCCCACTGGTCTCGGAGAATGAGCCTGGAACACTGTAGAAGCCCTCCTCTCCAACACGATTCTGGCAGGCGTTAATCAATTGAAAGTCGCATTGTTTTAATTCTTTAAGCTTAAAAACCTATTAATGCATACTTCTAGATTTTTAGGATTTTCCCCCTTGCGCTAGACTGCAAAGTGCTGTACGACTTCCTCCCATGCCGGTACACACACGCCTCTGTGATGTGACGTGGCTGCTCCTTCGGAGGTGCTGTCAGGGTCCCACCCCTTGAAGCAGAGATGACCTGGGGACCACGCTTTGGCCAAAGGAATGCAGCGGAAGTGATGTCATGTGACTTCCTAGGCTAGGCCTTGAGGGACCTTGCAGCTCTCATTCGGGGACCCTCTTGGAATGCTGCCCTGAGGCCACCGCGGGAGGAAGCTGATCTGGCAGATGGAAGGATCAAAGCAGCAAGGAATCGTGCTGAGGTGCCCCCAGCTGAGAGGCGGCACCACCTGCCAGGTGAGTGAGGCCATCTTGGACCTTCCAGCCTGATCGACTCTCCAGCTGGTAAACGCAGCCCTGGGAAAGAGCCCAGGCAAGACCAGCAACCCATGAAATCGTGATCCTAACAGACGTCTTAGGTGGCTTGGCTGCTATAACAAAATACCATAGGTGGGGAGGGCGTGTGGCTCACATAACACATTTATTTCTCATCGGGGTGCCAGCATGGAAGGTTCTGGTGAGAGCCCGCTTCTTGGCTGGAAGATGGTTGTTTTCTGCCATGTGCTCGCAGAGTGGAGCGAGCGAGGGCTCTGGTCCCTTCTTCTTATAAGGACACCAATTCCATCAGGAGGGCCCCACCCTCACGACCTCATCTAAACCTACTCACCTCCCAAAGACCCAACCTCCGACGTGCTGGGGGTTAGGGCTTCAGCATATGGATTTGAGGGGGGCACAAACATTCGATCCGCAGCAGTAGATTATTATTGTTTTAAGCCACTACATTTGGGGATAGTTTGTTACAAAGTAAAAGCTAACTGGTATACCCCTGATCTTTACCAACGTCTTGATGGCAAATGTTTTCAGGAAGTTGTATTGGACGGATCTTTTGTGAACATTTAACTTAATTTTCATAGAAACCAGAAGCTTATTCTTGATACTCTCATTGCACTGATTTATAAGATAATTAACTGCCGAGTTACAGTTACAAAGACAGTGGTAAGAACAGATGTGAGGACCAACACAAGCTGACCCCTGTAAGCCCAGAATCAGCAGAGGGAGCAGAAGGGTGTGACGTAGTACAAAGAAGCCTGCTGGCCAAGAGTGTGTCACCATACTACGGACATCCAAAGGCCCATCGGCCAGGGGAATGGAGAGCATTTTTGAATCCAGAAACTCTCTGTAATAGAGATTGGTAAGAGAGTTGTCACTCTGTGAAAAAATAAATAAATAAATAAAAGTAAAGCAACTACAGAGAAATTTATACGATGTGACCCAATTTTAGAAAAACAAAAATAAAATATTTATACATATTAGCATGAGCATGGAGAAGGTCTAGAAGGATACACACCAGGCTGTTAGTATTGTTACCTCATTGCCTGGGAGAAGGGGAAATAGGATTGAACTGGCGGCCCGTGGCTGTCCCTCTCCAAACCCCACGGTACAGATGGATGGGGCAGAGATGGACGAATTTACCCAGATGCCATCGGTAGCTGGTTATATGTCTGGGCTGCTCATTTGGGGGAGACTTTTCCACCTCATGAGTCTACCTGATGGGCGGAGAACACCTCCCACTATGAAAGCACAAATCCACTTCCCAAAGCAAGGGAGGTGGCACGTGCGCGAGACTTCCCCTGTCAGACACACCCTCTCAGGACGGGGTGCTGTGACAAGCGGAAGCAGGTCTATACAGAGTCCTTTCTTGCAAGCACGGCGGCCGAGAACCGAACCGGCTTCCAGAGACAGCGTCAGCCCCCGGGTCCCGGACTGGGCCCTGCTGGTGGCGGGGCCGGCGGCAGGGCATGCCCAGCAGAGGGACAGCTGTGTGGAAGTTATTCCTGGCGGAGCGACCTCTAAGCCTGAGTCTTTGCCACCGCCTCTCCCACAGACTCTGAAAACAACCCGACAAACAACCTTAAAGAAATCCTTTTCTGCTTCAACTGGCCAGGTTTGGGTCTCGCCTCTGGGCAAGGACAGAGAAGGCTGAGTTGGCCATGGGCTATGTGGCCAGTTGAAGCGAGAGCACCCCTTGCCTGCCTCTGTCTGCAGCCTGGAGAAAAAGTGATACCCATTCTCCTGAATGCTGCGATAGGCACACCTTCAGAGGTGAGATTCAGGCATCGTAGGGGGAGTAGGGAAAGGATGTGAAAACTTGAAACAATAGAGCCTCTTTCGGCTCTAAGAAAAGGGCAAACTGGCCAGCTACCCCACTCACTGGTTCTGAGGCTGAGCGAACTGGACATACAGCTTAAACTGGACCCCACGGGCCCTTCAGGAAGGAGAGGGCAGTGCGGTCCTGGGGTTCAAAGGACCCCCCCACTCCCCACTGTTCCCCCTGGCTGCAGCCCCTACTGTGCCACAGTACATGCCACAAACCAGGCTTCCACAGAGCCCCAGGCTGGAAAGACAGAGGGTCCGATGCATTCCAGACATTCTGAGCTGCTGCGTGGACAGCACGCCCCACGTCCCAGCTAGGAACGCCTTCTGAAGGCTCTCCTGGAATTCGGCTTATTTGTCCGTAGGTTGTTTTGAGATTTTCGGTAGAGAATCGGGGTCTTCATTCAGAGAAGCCAAGCGTCTACACTTAAAATGCCAATAAGCAAAAGCTCATTACTGTTAGGCCAAGAGAGAGGCAGCCATCCCACACAGAACTCCTCAGCCCTGAATTTACAGCTGCAGCCAACTCCTGAAACTTCCAGTCCTCCCACGAGGCTGAGGTTGGGGGCCTTGGCTGGAGGAATGTGGTTGCTTTTTTGGGGAGTGATTGAAATGTTCTGAAAATCGACTATTCTGGTGTTTGCCACAATCCTGCTAATAAACTAAAAGAACTGTGAACTTATACACTTTAAAAGAGTAGGTTGTATGGTATGTGAATTATAGCTCCATACAGCTGTTGCCATATTGCATAAAAGGAACACGGAGAGGGCAGACTGGGTTTGAATTTCAGCCCTACTACGTGCACTGGCTATGGGACTTGAAGTTAGTTACCTAACCTGCTGAGTGTGGTGCCTCAGTCTCTGAAGTGATAAAACATGATCAAATCATATTTATACCATGGAATCAATATGATAGGAAAATGAGGGGCCATCTGTGACAATGCCTGGCCCCTGGAACATACTCAGTAAATGTGTGTGCCTTCCAAAGGTCTGTTATGTACTAGACACTGGGGACACAGGGGCAAATGAGACTTATGTCCTGCCTTCAACGAGGAAGCAGTTTCAGGTGGGAGACAGAAAGTGACATGATACTGTCTGTCATCAGCGCTGTGATTCGAGGACCAGACTATGTAGGTGGGGACAGCCAGAGGGCTCCGGAGGACAACTGTCACCCCTTAGACACACTTTCCCCGACTCGCCGTCCCCACAACCCCAGGACTGTCTGCTCTGTCTCCCCGCTTTGGTTTCTCCGATCACCGTCTGGACGTATTCCAGTCCATTTTCTTGGATGCTTCCTTCATGCCTGTGCCTCTCCGCCAAGACTGGCAGCTCCACGAGAACAGAGCTCCTGTCTGTCTTGGTCTCCAGTGGCCAGAACAGTGTCCTGTACTTAGTGGACACTCAATAAGTATTTCCTGAATGAAAGAAAGCATCGGGATGAGGCTGGGAGGAT
>NW_011896043.1:4790-6848 GCF_000151845.1 Pteropus vampyrus | reverse complement strand
GAAGATTTCCCCTACCTCTTGTGAGACTGGCAGTTCCTTAAAGTGTATGACCTTCCCAGAGTTTCGCTGTTCTGCTATGGGAATGTTCTAAGGACTTAGTTGATTATGATGCCAGAATTGGGATAATCCCTTGACACCAAGACATTCAACTCCCTGTTTTTCAGGAATTCATTGAAGAGTTGCTGTCTCCCCCTTTTGGGGGTCTGGTGGCATTTGTGAAGGAGGCTGAGGCTTTGATTGAGCGTGGACAGGCTGAGCGACTTCGAGGGGAAGAAGGTATGAGGATGGTATGGTAGTGATGGGGTCAGTGGTGACTGGAAAAAATGAGAGAATGTGGATTACATGAGGAGTGGGTAGAGTAGGAAAGAATGGGCTGGGAGAACACCAGAAAAGAGGGGTTAGGTGGTGAGGATGCATGTGTCTTGGAAGGGATTTAGTGGGGTCGCAGATCACTTAGTCTAGTCCCTGTCTGATGCTGTCTCTTTCCTCCTGCCATCAGCCCGAGTTACTCAGCTGATCCGTGGCTTTGGTAGTTCCTGGAAATCATCGGTGGAATCTCTGAGTCAGGATGTAATGCGGAGTTTCACCAACTTCAGAAATGGAACTAGTATCATTCAGGTGACCTGCAGCTCTCAGCCCCTACTCATACTCCATTCCCCTCACTAATTTTCCTCTCCTCTTTATCCTGGGCTCAGCATCATCCAAGTGACCCTTGATCTTCAACTACCAGCTGTGCCCAAAGTTCTGGATGAGCCCTAACCAGATTCTTAATCATCCTTAGCACCTCCCCATAGTCTGACCCCTCCTTCACTTTCTCTGACCAGGGAGCATTGACCCAGCTGATCCAGCTCTATCATCGCTTCCACCGGGTGCTGTCTCAGCCCCAGCTCCGAGCTCTTCCTGCCCGGGCTGAGCTCATCAACATTCACCACCTTATGGTGGAGCTCAAGAAGCACAAGCCCAACTTCTGATGTGCCAGACCCTGGGATCCACCAGCCTTCTCCAAGGACTCTTCTACCCCATCCCATAGCCCTTTTTCACCTGGTGTCCCCTCTTTTCAGTTTTCCCCTTGCCTCCCAGGTCCTTGACATGCTTCACCCTGCCTTCTTTCCCAAGATCCCGCCTCATCAGGGTAAGCTGGATCCCCTTGGCTTGCTGAATCTTCCAATTATCTTCAGGTTTCCCAGGACCACCTCCTCCTAGGCTTTCAAAGCGATGTTTTTCATTTTCCCAGTTTTGTCACCCTCCCACCCCCGCCCCCCAAACAAATAACAACAACAAAAACCAAGGCTCTTCTCTCTTCCTCCAGTAAAACCTTTACTGCCTAATTCTCCAATTCACTCAACTCTTGTCACCGTGTCCTGAGGTGTGAAGCCTCAGCTCTTGGAATTGGTGGCAACGGAAAACTTTCTCCAAGTCATTATTTTTTCACTCAAAATGATTTCTGTAGCTTTTTGACCTAAGATCTCAGCAACTTGAACACTAACCAGTCCCCATCCTGGCTTGAGAGATATTCCAAAGTCAGTCTGTAGAGAACAATAAATATTTAATATGACAATACTCTTCTCCTATTTCTTTTCTTCTTCCTGGGGCCTTCAAGTAGCCCCATCCCTGCTCTAGGGTCACCTTCCCTTTCTGACTGCCTTCTGGTGGGTGTCTAGAAAGTAGGGGCACACGTGTAACCTCTAGCTGCTTTAGGCCAAAGTGGCTGCATTGGTTTTAGGGTGGGGACTATTTCATGAGCAACCGACCTGGTAGAGGGAGGTGGCGCCTGGTTAAAAGGCTGAGAATGTTGCTGTACAGCCGCAGGCACTGCCCCAAGGGCAGCTACCTTGGCTCCCCCATATGGGCTCTCCTTGTATCCTGCCCCCCCTTGAACTGACGATGGGATTGCCTCCTCTCCAGCCTCAGCTCTCTAGCTGCTCTGGTTGTGGCTAGCACCATTGGATCAAGGGTAGGCCAGCTTTGCAGGGTGTCCATCTTATCCATATCTTTATTTGACTTGGAGACTTCCTCCTGTCCCCGCTTATACACCTCATTTGAACTTATAGTCTAGAC
>NW_011896043.1:0-2475 GCF_000151845.1 Pteropus vampyrus | reverse complement strand
AAGACATGTTTATTGATCCCTTTCTCTGTGTTCTGTGATAGGCACTGTGGATTCAGCAGAGAAAAAAATTGAAGTCCTGATCTCATAGAGCAGACATTTCATCTCACTGAATTCACACACATGCCCTGTGAGGAACTGTTCTTCCCATTTCATATACTTGATTAAGTATTGGGTCCAATATCACTCAGCCACTCAGTGGCTTGGACCTTCTGTGCCCACATTCACCCTTTGTTCCATGACTTCAGCTGGGGGTCCTGGAACTGAGGAAGCAGCTGGCTATAGAGAAACAACAAATTAACTCTGAGAAGTAAGAGTAAATTATTGGAAGGATATTTAAAGAACTGAAGGGAAAGCTGAACAGGCCGGCTTTGGAAAAGGACAGAAACAAGAACAGTTCCAGGATGTAGGTAGCGGGCACCAAGGGTCAGAAGGCCTGTGGGCAGGAAGCGACATGTTCTCCTGACCTAGCCCTCTTTCCCCTCTGACACATCACTGGCTCTACTGCCGGGCTCTTACCTATGACCCCAAAGGATCTGTGAATGACGATGGGGAAAAATCACATTTTATTTTTACTAGCCACAAACTGAAATTTAGCATATCCTCTGATGACAAAAATAACAAACCACAGCAGTATTAGAAGTGACTGTGTCACCAACAGAAATTACAGACTTTTTATATCACCTTGAAGTTGCAGAAATTTCAAGATGCCGTATGTGCTCATCATTACTTTGTAGTTATGGTCCTGGTTAGATACACTGCTAGATCTGATCATCGCAGATTTGTTTTTTATTTTGATAACTGTACTTCAGTATAATTGTTTTCTTTTGTAATCCCTATATTTTATTTTATGCAGTTGAAAAATATTCTGAGATTCCATAGACTTCACCAGACTGCCAAAGATTTTCAAAGGAAAAAAAGGTTAAGAACCGCTAGATCTCTGATGAAATGGTAGTTTTCGGTTTTGCATTATTTTACAACCATGGTAATTGGAAAGGTTTTCTTTGTGTTTGAGCTGAATGCTTGCTTGTGTAATTTCTGCCCATATTTTCTCACCTTCACAATTAATTCAATTATTCATTCATCAAATATGTAGGAAACACCTTTCCTATACAAAATTATGCTGCACAAAGCTACAGTACTAGTTGCAAAATAATCCTCACTTGCCATGGGTTCTCATGGGGCTCCCAATCTGGGAGAGGAGGGACTGTTTATTCACATGGGCCACTCAGGATTCAGCTTACCAAGCAGAGCAGGGAAGGAGGGTGGCCCTGGGTGCAAGGCAAAAGGAGAGTGTTATCTGTAGAGAATTTTGTAATACTAAAACCCACTTTTTATTGTTATTATGCATCAGTAATTCTGCAATGTTAATGGCAAAATACTCCTCCCCATGGAGCGGACTCCTCTCACCCTACCCTGTGTAGTATGCCACGGCACATAGATGGGTCGAGCCATGTCTAGTTTACATACAACACATACATGCACGCACACACGCATGCAGGCTTTAGAGACTGTCCTTTCCCCTTCTCAATTTTCTCACCTCACTCCACTCAGGGTGGGGTCTGCAGAGCTGCTGGACCAGTCTGCTCCAGGGCGAGAGTCCACATCCTCTGTAAGCCTTTTTTGAGTGACAGTAATGTAACTGCCACATATTGATGGCTTACTCCTTTCCATCCTTTCCAGTAACTGCCTCTTTTTATTCACTTTGTTAAATTCTTCACTGAACTTTTTCTTTTTATTGATTTCGTTTCTTTATTATTTCTCCTAGTTGCTGTGTTAGAGTTTGATATGCTAACCTTTTTCTAGGGTCTCAAGATGAAACTCAAATCACTAGTTTTTAGCCCTGTCTCCTTTTCTAACATATAGATTTAATGATGTAAATTTTCCTCTAAACACTGTTTAGTTATATCTGACAACTTTTGATATGTTTTATCTCTTTCTATTATTATAAGATTTTCTAATTTCTGTTGTATTTTCCTTAATCCGAGGATTATTTAGAAGTATATTGCTCAATGTCTAAGCAGTTTAATTTTTTTTTTAATCATTTTCTTGTTGATTTCTACCTTTCTGAGAACATATACTGAATGGTTTCAATCCTTTGACTTTTTTTGGAAGCTTGTTCTGTGACACGGCATGGTGTAATTTAGGTAAATAAAATGTGACGTACGAAAAATGTGGATTATTTTGCTGTTGGGGGAAATGCTCTATATTTGTCAAATAGGTCAAGTTGTTATTGTGTTCTTCAGATGTTCTGTGTCCTCACTGTTCTTTCTTTGTGTGTTTTTTTTTTCTATTGGTTGTTGAAAAACGTATGCCAAAGTCTTCCACTATGAATGTGGATTTAATTTTTTTTCATTTAATTGTGTCAAATTCTGTTTTATATATTTTAATGTATGTTTTCGGGTATATATTACATTGGGTTTGGGGAAAGGAAGGAGTCAGGAGTATATGGAACTGTGATATCCTATTGTCTCTCAA
>NW_011896042.1:1730-3759 GCF_000151845.1 Pteropus vampyrus | reverse complement strand
CCCCTGGGCTCTCCACCCACCTTGGGGCCCTTGTGCAGGGCCTGTCGTGGGCTCTGGGCTCTGTGGGGAGATAAGAAAGGCTGAGAGAAGTCTCTTTCTCTCTCTCCCTCTCTCTCTCTCACACACACACACAGATGCAGCACAACTCCTATGGCTTAAATGGGAGCATTCTGACTTCCCGTGGCCACCCGTGGAGCATCTGTCACCTGCCTGCTCTCCGGGTCTCTTCTCTTTTCTCCACCCGGTTTCACTCACTCCGTACAGTCCCACGTTCCCCGCGCAGGCCGTGTGGTGAGCACCGAGTACCCGCGGGGGCACGCTGGCCCTGCTCGAGGTCCTTGTGCTCAGAGCAGGACTTGGCGGGGAGCTGAGGCCACTACGTGCCCCTCCGGGCATGGCCACACTGGTCCTGCACCATCGCCCCCTAAGTCAGGTGTGCATATGCCCATTTCACAGCAAAGGATGTGTCTTGGAGAGGCTGCGACCTCCCCAGACCCAGCAGCAGAGCCAGACTCAGGCCCAGGACCCGGGGCCTCCTGGTTCTCCCACACTCACTCACCTTGGGTGACTCAGATGACAGATTAAAAAAAAAAGGAGAGTCGCAAAGCTGGACTCAAAACAGGTGTTGGCGAGCTCAGAAATGGTTTTATCACTGTTCCCAGTCTCGAGGGAGGGGAGGGGACAATGGCGAGAATACTTACTGTTTATTGGTGGCTGTTACGATGCGCCGGGCACCATATTCGAAGCACTTTATGTGCAGAACCTCATTAAATCCTTGCTGTGCTCAGGGAAGGCAGGTATTGTTGTCCTGATCTTATCTCAGGGCAGACCGAAGTTTAGAAGGCAATCAGCCCGTGATCTCATGGCAGGAAAGGTGACGGAGCTGGGACTGGACCCGGGTGTGGAGAATGTGGACGCCTATGCTGCGAACTGTGGCAGCAACTGAGGGGCGGCCACCCTCGCACTCCCCAGAGCTGTGCCAGGCATGGATGTGCAGCGCGTGTCACGTATGTCAGCGTAGGTCAGTGTATGTGACGCAGACACGGCTGGAAAATGCCGGCCACGGCCCCACCAACCCCGAGTCTCCCAAACAAACATGCCTACCGAAAGACAGCTTACTCGATTTTATCGGTGGCACTGATTTAAAGGGCCTAAAATCCTGAGGATTGCTAAAATGGATCGATTTTTTTAATACAAGGCTAACCTTTAAACAGGAAGAAGTGTGAGGCAGGGCGGGCGGGGAAGGGTAATTGCCTGGTGCCATAACCCGGAGGAGCTGAACGCTGGCACCGTAAGCGTCCGAGCGATGCCCTCGGAGGAGGGTGGTCCCAGGCAGGTCACACAGGAGCTTGTACCGAAGGCAGGATTTGTGCCCTCACAGGGAGGGTCATTGGAGCAGAGGACTCAGGTAATAAATAGAGTGGCAGTTACGTAACAGAAAGGTATGCTGAGCCCTTTAAAAACATAAAGGAATGAATCAAATTTCTAAAAAAAAGAGCAAGAGCCTATTTAACAATAAAAGCATATTCCAGATGTGGAAGCTGGCAGACAACCCGTCACACTAACAGGTGTTTCAGGAAAGAAAACGTGAAGGGCCACGTTCAGAGATGCTGGCAGAGCAAGTTTTTAGATCTTAAGATTCAAACAGTTGACGTCTCAAATGGTATAAATAGAAATCCAAAGTTTTTAATGGACTAGAAAGTGAAGGAAAGAGCAAGCCCACTTTAAACTGCAACCGACCGGCTTTAAAATCGCTGTCGAGTGTGTTATGGGCCAGACACATCTCCATTGCCATGTGGCAAAGATGAATTTCTTTTCTGTCATCCACAGCAGGGTCCCCAACCCCTAGGCCGTGGACTGGTACCGGTCTGTAGCCTGTGAGGAGCTGGGCTGTCCAGCAGGAGGTGAGTGGTGGGTGAGTGAGCAAAGCTTCATCTGTATCTGCAGCCGCTCCCCAGCGCCAGCATCACCGCCTCGGCTCCACCTCAGGTCATCAGGTTTTAGATTCTCATGGGAGCACCGGTCCCTG
>NW_011896042.1:0-435 GCF_000151845.1 Pteropus vampyrus | reverse complement strand
CGGCTCCACCTCAGGTCATCAGGTTTTAGATTCTCATGGGAGCACCGGTCCCTGGTTCCAGAAAGGTTGGGGACTGCTGATCCATAGGACATATTCTGAGAGTAGTGGGACTGAAAGGGAGTCGGGAATTGGAGTGGGGAGACAGGCTAGGGAAGGGTGGCACAGTTTAATGAAAATAAATCGTGTATTTTGGTTAGCATTCACCAAGCTGTCATTACTAAGAAAGTGGCTTTCTTCTGTGCCACACTTACTGTGCCCCATGATGGTTACTGATTTATTTCTACGAGTCTGCAGGCATTGCTGCTGACAGTTTTTAAGATGATTGCCCACCCTGCCCCCTGCCCCATTTCACATTGGAGAAAGTGTCAGTTTTCATTCAGACTTTGATATCATCCTAATCAGTGAGATTTTTTCATAGAAAGGACATGTGGGCAC
>NW_011896041.1:2515-5455 GCF_000151845.1 Pteropus vampyrus | reverse complement strand
ACAAATACAGAACTGAACTGTTAGCCATAAGCACTTTACAGATCCAGGGAACTGTGCAAGAAGACAATGACAGCATAACTGGACTCTGAAAGATAGATAAATATTTTGACCTCACTTGTACAGAATGGACAGTTATGCCTGTGTGACTAAAGTTCTCTACTGCTATATGTGTTTATGATAGACCCCTAGTGTGCCAGTTTTCTGTATCACGGACGAATTAAGGGATGTGTTCCTAAAGAAGTGAGGGAGAGGGAGCTACACGGAAGAGTCTGGGTGGAAGAGTGTTTTGTGGGAATGCAAATTACTTGTCACTATGAAGCAACTCCTAGGGTTTCCTCTAGTTTGGGGTTCAAGACAAAGGAGAGAATTATTTACCTTCCTTGAGCTCTTCCCAAAGCAATATGGACATCTCATAATCTATTCTAAAGCAATACAAAGAGATCACCAATTCTCTAAGAACATAATTTACATACATATTGGCCTGCATTAAAAAGAAAAAAGTTTCCATAAATGGCAGATTTTAGAGCTGTATGACCCATTTGGTTAAAAATAAAACAAATCAGGTTGAACTCAAAAAGAAACATTTTTACCAAAATCTCCAGGATAAAAATGAACACTGCCAGGCTAATGAACTCAACATCTGACAGTAATTACTTTTAAAATGTATATCCAAAACAAGAGGATCAGACTTATTTATCCTATAGAGCAGCTCGAGATCTTTGAGGCATCATCATTTGTTTAAATTACAACAATATGAATGTTTTCAAAGTGTGTTTAGGGGGAAAAGTGATTATAGAAAAATATTTGAAATAATTTGCCAATAAGGTTGCAGATTCTAACAATCCACATAAGATTTTTAAATATGTAGTTTCATAATTTAAACAGATCCAAAATTCGTTTTAAACAAATTGTATCAAAGAGCTAGTTAATATAATTACTTTAACTTTCCATAAAAACCGAATAAAAATCACATTTGATTTACATTTTTATCTGATTGTATCCATCTGATATACTATACATCCAAGTACAAGAGGCAGATATCTTCTGAGAGGTGCAAGAGTTGTTCTTTCATGAATGCCCTCTAAGAATAGTGAAACCAGCAATTTTTATATATGCATTCGTGTGCATATATATGTACTTCAAAAAGCAAAGCGTCATCTCTTCATCCACTGTTAACTTAATGGTAAGACTGCAATAGAAAAAAATAAGTAAACTTCTAATAAGTAAAAATAATAAGTAAAAAAATAAGTAAACTTCTAATAAGTAAACTTCCACTTGTAAATGGAGTTTACTAACTCATGGCTGTGGCTTAGACTCATTGCTTAATAAATCCAAAGAGCAAGTCATCTCACTTATTTTGGCATACAATTTACGAAAATAATTTTTGAGAATATATACAACAGGAAGTTACACTAATGAAAGGAAGCTCCAGCGGCACTTTGTGAAGATTTCCTTCCCTTAACAGTTGAGGTAGGATGTCTAATTATTTTGTTAAGAGTAAAGAGACTTTTTACCTCAAGGAGAAGTGGGTGCTTTTCTAATTGATCCTATGTCCAAGACAGGCTCCTCAATTAAGATTACACTCTACTAGAGCTTGGCTGACAATAAAGCATGAAGCATTACACATAACTGACAATGCGGAAGAGTGGTATAATCTTGAGCTGAATGCTGCTAAGGATCTCACCAAACCATGGCTGAAAAACACTACGGTGAGCTGCATGAGAGATGGGCAATATTACATACTCACGGCCCTGGATGCTCTAAAAATCTACCTCTATATCAAGCCAGACAAGCAGAGATTGCTTTTATTTAACTGTGCTTTGGTGTGATGCTATAAAACACTGAGGAATGTTTTTAAGAAGTCTGATGTAACACATCTCTGAGTTTACCTCAAGGATGCTGTTGAGGACAATGCTTACTACCTTCCAAAGGCTTCAGAGACCTTTGGGAAATTTCTCTTTCCAGTTTTAGTACTGGGAACACTTAATTTGTGTTTTTATCCCTTTAAATGCTTTACCTGAAATCTGAAATTTACTCTTTACACAAACACACCCCCTCTCCACCTCTTCTTTTAAAGTTTTAAAAGCTTGCTAATCTTCCATCCTAAACTGGAGACAACTGTTCAGTTATGCTTATGGGACTATTAATGCATGTTAAATAACAAATTAAATACTTACATGGGGGCCACCAGGCATTGGTGGAGCACCGGAAGGTCCTGAAGGCACTTGAAAAGGATTACTGGGAGTGGGATAGAGTCCGGGTGTGGGATATGATCCTGCAGGGGCAGGATACGGTGCTGGTGGTCCCCAAGCTCCTGGTGGAACAGTGCCCCATGGAACAGGTGGTGCTGCCCCTGGTGCTTGGGGAGGAGGTGCAGGATATGGCCCCGGAGATGGGTATGGCATATTAGGGGTAGGATACTGCCCTCCCATTCCTGGTGCCCAAGGTCCAGAAGACATGGATCCCCATGGACCTAAAGGACCAGCTGCAGCTGGATCAGTGGGTGCACCATATGGTCGTGGAAGCTCTGGAAAGGGCATATTTGGTGTAGGATATGGCCCTGTGGGGCCAGGGCCTGGCACAGTTGGGGCAGGATAAGGACCACCAGGTGGGGGGCATGATGGTCCAGAAGGAGGAAAGGGTGCTGGGGGTCCTGGAGGTGGTCCAGTGGGAGGCACGGAGGGATACATTCCTGTTGGTGCTGGTCCGTAAGGCACAGTGGAAGGTGTTGCACTTGGTGGGAGTCCAGATGGCACAGAAGGTGGAGCACTTGGGTTATTCCAAGGGTTGGAACCGGGCCAACCTTGAGGAGGTTGGCCAGGTTTTGTATTGCTCACAGCAGAGGTTTTGGCAGGGGAGTGTTCAGGTAGCGCATCTGCCAACTGGAATACAAAACAGGCATGTCTTACTGATTTTATTTAGGGACAAGTCATGCCAAAC
>NW_011896041.1:0-2465 GCF_000151845.1 Pteropus vampyrus | reverse complement strand
ATTGCTTAATAAATCCAAAGAGCAAGTCATCTCACTTATTTTGGCATACAATTTACGAAAATAATTTTTGAGAATATATACAACAGGAAGTTACACTAATGAAAGGAAGCTCCAGCGGCACTTTGTGAAGATTTCCTTCCCTTAACAGTTGAGGTAGGATGTCTAATTATTTTGTTAAGAGTAAAGAGACTTTTTACCTCAAGGAGAAGTGGGTGCTTTTCTAATTGATCCTATGTCCAAGACAGGCTCCTCAATTAAGATTACACTCTACTAGAGCTTGGCTGACAATAAAGCATGAAGCATTACACATAACTGACAATGCGGAAGAGTGGTATAATCTTGAGCTGAATGCTGCTAAGGATCTCACCAAACCATGGCTGAAAAACACTACGGTGAGCTGCATGAGAGATGGGCAATATTACATACTCACGGCCCTGGATGCTCTAAAAATCTACCTCTATATCAAGCCAGACAAGCAGAGATTGCTTTTATTTAACTGTGCTTTGGTGTGATGCTATAAAACACTGAGGAATGTTTTTAAGAAGTCTGATGTAACACATCTCTGAGTTTACCTCAAGGATGCTGTTGAGGACAATGCTTACTACCTTCCAAAGGCTTCAGAGACCTTTGGGAAATTTCTCTTTCCAGTTTTAGTACTGGGAACACTTAATTTGTGTTTTTATCCCTTTAAATGCTTTACCTGAAATCTGAAATTTACTCTTTACACAAACACACCCCCTCTCCACCTCTTCTTTTAAAGTTTTAAAAGCTTGCTAATCTTCCATCCTAAACTGGAGACAACTGTTCAGTTATGCTTATGGGACTATTAATGCATGTTAAATAACAAATTAAATACTTACATGGGGGCCACCAGGCATTGGTGGAGCACCGGAAGGTCCTGAAGGCACTTGAAAAGGATTACTGGGAGTGGGATAGAGTCCGGGTGTGGGATATGATCCTGCAGGGGCAGGATACGGTGCTGGTGGTCCCCAAGCTCCTGGTGGAACAGTGCCCCATGGAACAGGTGGTGCTGCCCCTGGTGCTTGGGGAGGAGGTGCAGGATATGGCCCCGGAGATGGGTATGGCATATTAGGGGTAGGATACTGCCCTCCCATTCCTGGTGCCCAAGGTCCAGAAGACATGGATCCCCATGGACCTAAAGGACCAGCTGCAGCTGGATCAGTGGGTGCACCATATGGTCGTGGAAGCTCTGGAAAGGGCATATTTGGTGTAGGATATGGCCCTGTGGGGCCAGGGCCTGGCACAGTTGGGGCAGGATAAGGACCACCAGGTGGGGGGCATGATGGTCCAGAAGGAGGAAAGGGTGCTGGGGGTCCTGGAGGTGGTCCAGTGGGAGGCACGGAGGGATACATTCCTGTTGGTGCTGGTCCGTAAGGCACAGTGGAAGGTGTTGCACTTGGTGGGAGTCCAGATGGCACAGAAGGTGGAGCACTTGGGTTATTCCAAGGGTTGGAACCGGGCCAACCTTGAGGAGGTTGGCCAGGTTTTGTATTGCTCACAGCAGAGGTTTTGGCAGGGGAGTGTTCAGGTAGCGCATCTGCCAACTGGAATACAAAACAGGCATGTCTTACTGATTTTATTTAGGGACAAGTCATGCCAAACGTGATTATAAACCCATAAAGGATAGTAAGCTATAGGGTCAGGGATTATAAACCTCTATAACATCTTCAAAAGCCAAGCTGTGCAGTTTAAAAACAATTCATTTAACACAAAACTTGTGGGGGTTACCTCAAATATCAACTTTACAACGTAAATTCCTCCGAGGCTCAAGTTTTCTAAATACAACTAATCAATGTACTGTGGATTTAAATCCTGGCTTTACCACAAACAAGTTATATGTTCTGAGCTTTTAGTTACCACATTCTTGAAAAACAGTTTTAGGGTTAACTTGAGGCTTAAATGAGATAATTCATATAATGCATTTAACGTAGTACGTGGTATTTAATTTTCAATAAATGTTGGCTACTATTAACAATACCAGGTTAAAAGAACAGAATACTTTTTACATTTTTTAACGTAAGGATTCATAAAGAAATAAATACTACAGAATGCATTTTCAAATGTTTTATCTAAGTAAATTAAGGCAAATAACCTATCAAAATCACATACTACCCCACTACCAAAATCCAAGAATCACAAAAAGCATCTTTCTTAAACTGAAAGACTTATGGCCCCACAGTGAGGACTATTTTGTTTTCTTAAGGGCCAAAAAACTTATAAAGAATAAATGCATCAACTTACCGAAAATTCATCAGACATTTTCCTAAAAACAAAAAACAAAAACAAAAACAGAAAGAAAGAAAGGAAGATGGAACATTTCAAAACCAGTGTTTACCATTTCTTATAATCTTTAATAAACTTTCTATGCATATATTATTTTTACTTAAATGGAATCTTGGTTATTCATGTAAAGCGTTTTTCTTTATATAGGAAACATTTCCATA
>NW_011896040.1:5233-7699 GCF_000151845.1 Pteropus vampyrus | reverse complement strand
TTTCTAGTTTTTCTGTAACTATAAAGTTATTCACAGTTCACTCAAGTGCATAAAAACATAGTCTTGTATAAATGTCTAATCATTGTGTTGTACACCTGAAACTAATATAAATTAAATTAAGAAAACATAGGTTTTATTTCCTAAAATATCCTCACATGTACCTCTGGCACCTTGTGCTACCACTGGGTAAGGAGAGTAAAAAGGAATCAAAATTAATTTGTTTTTGAGGAGGAATAATCGAATCTGGTCAATTCAGTTCAATTTTAAAATTTGAGATATACTTTTAGATTAGTTTCTTTGGGACAAATACCCAGTGTTTCAGATCTCCTCCTTTGTCCCTTCTATACTTCAAGGCGATATCTGCTGGTATGAAGGGGGTTACTATACTGAAGGAATGGGGAATTGCAAAATGACCAGACATACACCAGGATAGCTGGGAAGATCAAATGAAGAGGGTCTCAAAAATGATTTAGGTGTGTTGTTCTGTTCTGTGGAGAGAGGACTCCTAAAGTGTGACTGGCCCATCCCTGGGTCTTCTGTTCATGTCAGTTAAACTAAAGTAAAGTGTGATTTTGTATTTATCAGCTTGGTCAGGGTGGGCCTCTCTAGTTAATTGGGTTCCATTTGACTCTTAATGCTGCTCTCTGTTGTCTCCAGGTCTGGCAGTGACACCCATAGCTCCAGTCAAAGAGGTCTGCTCCTCACAGTCTTTGCCTCTAGGGCTCCTATTTCCCTTCCTGTGTACCCTGTCTTCTGACAACCTCTTAAACCTGATCTTAAGCTACTTCCCATGTCACCATCACTCCTAAAAGAAAATGGATGCATCCACACTATCTGGGAATGCAAAAGAGCTAAACCCAGGCTCTCTTTCCACTTAACGAAGCTATGCCACTGAGTTTACATTAACGACCTATCCATACCATCAGCTCCCCCTAATGCAACAGTATCTCGCAGAGTTCCATACTGAATGAGAAGAAAAGTTCCTTCCTTTCAGCATTCCCTTCATTTATCAAACAAACATCACCATCTCTGGGATGAAATTCTCATCCACTGCTCTTTCATTCTACTATCCCAGGATGTTGGCTTCATGATCTAGTTATAGATCTCAAGATTTCTGGGGAGAAGGACATGGAGAGAAAATGAAAAACAGAAAGACACATTAATAACTTTAAAAATTGTAATGCCTTTCATCATCTAGCTTCCATTCCCCCTTCCTGTCTGCAAGCACGTCCATTTTCTTCACTTTGCTGCTCTTCTTGATCCCTTAGGAGGCTGATCTCTACAAACTGCATTGTTTATTCTCTCTTACTCTCCAATGTTCAATTCTTTTAGGCCAATGAATGTTATCAAAGTGAGATTAGAGAGGAAAAGGAAAGAGATGTCTATTTGTTCTCCCCTCATCCTCCAAATTCACTATGGTTAGCAGTCATTGATCCAGTCATGGATCCATTATGCTAGCCCTTTTCCTTGACTTCAGTTACAGCTGTCCTTCTCTTTGATCTTTCAGGTCTAGAGAGAAAGATGGTTTCTCAGTGTGGCTAGGTCCTAGGTGCCTCATCATCATTTGTTGGTTCCTTTAACTCTGCCTATTCCACTCTGAATAGCACTACTAGTCTCACTTCAGTTAAATATTTCTGAATGTCTCATATATTTACATTGTCTATTGAAATAGTTAATTATTATTTTTTAACTGTTTATATATTGAGAAACTACTCTATGCCAGACATTAATTTCAGGAATAAGAATAAAACCACCAGGAATGAAAAAAGAAAAAAGCTCTTGATTTCATGGCTCTTATACCCTAATGAGAGAGATAGATAATTATGTTTATTGTGTATAAAAGAATGAAGAAGAAATGAGTTAAGAAGGTGATGGCAAAAGGAGTGTAATTTTCAGAGGCTGAACGTAAAAGCTTTCACTTATAGAGTGAGGCATGAAAAGAAAAAGAGAATGTTCTGGATTAAATTGTATCTTCCCAATTCCTAAACTGAAGCCCTAACTCGTATGTGATCCTTAAGGGTTTCTTAAGGATCTAGTTAAGGCTAAATGAAACCATAGGGCCCTTAAGGATAGGGCCCTTAAGGATCTAGTTAAGGCTAAATGAAACCATAAGGATGGGGCCTTAATCCAATAGAATTGATATCCTTATAAAAAGGAGAAAAATCAGGTGTGCACACCATGTGAGGACATAGCAAGAAGACAAGCCAAGGAGAAAATTCTAAAGAAAAACCAATCATGCCAATGCCTTTCTTGGACTTCCAGCCTCCAGAACTGAGAGAAAATGAATTTTTGTTGTTTAAACCACCCACTCTGTGGTATTATGTTATGGAAGCTCTGGAAGACAAGTATAGGGAACAAGCCATATGATTAAAAGAAGAACATATCAGAGGGAAGGAATGACAAACATAACAGTGCTGAGGCAGGAGTATTCTTGACAGATTTAAAGAATGATATGGGAGCAATGTT
>NW_011896040.1:0-1743 GCF_000151845.1 Pteropus vampyrus | reverse complement strand
ATTTTAATACATTTTTTAAATATTTTAATTTATATTTTAAGATTTTATTTCATAATTTACATTATGGACACTTTTGTGTGTGTGTGTGTGATAATTTACCTGTCATTATTTTCAAGTTTAGTAACAGCCTACTGAAAGCACATAGTAAAAGTACTGGAAATGAAGTCAGAAATCTTTGCTTTAAAATCAAATATACTGGTGACAAGACTATGTATAATATGACCTTGACAAACTTTAATCTACATCCAGCAAGTTTCCTTGTCTACTATCTTCATGGTATTGGCCTCAAGATTAAATGAAATAATGGATGTAAGCACACTGAAAACTTTGCAGAAACCTAGACATTTCTTTTTAAAGGCAAGCTTACACTTCAGTATTACAACTATATATATCTCCTACTAGCGTTTGCTTACCTCTAATTTTCTGAAGTTTAAATAGAGCAGTAACATATTCATAAACCTGTGGGTCATAACAAGAAGAAACCCTCAAGCAAACCCAACACTACACTTTGTTCTTCCTCTTGCAAAATTGATGCCTCCTACAAATAAATTTTTTGTGCATTTTCAATTTAATTGTGGTTTGTCTTTAATAACCTAAAATCACGTTCATCAGAAATGCTGCATATTTTTAAGCTTAAAAATTCCAACTATCTAGTTAAAAAAAAAAAAGAAAAGAAAAGACTTTGTCTTAGTCTATTCCAACTGCTATAACAAAAATACCATAGACTGGATGACTTAAACAACAAACATTTTTCACAGTTCTGGAGGCTGAGAAGTCTCAGTTCAAGGTGCCAAGGTGCCAGTAGATTCATTATCTGGTGGGGACAGCTTCTTGCTGTGTCCTCACAAGTTAGCTGGACTGAGAGAGCTCTGTGGGGTTTCTTTATAAAGGCACTAATCTCATTTATGAGGGTTCCTCCCTCATGACTTAATCACATCTGAAAGGCCCCTGTCTTCTAATACTATCACAACAGGGCTTTAGGTTTTAAGATAAATTGGGATTGGGATTGTTTGCAAACTTTCAGTCCATTACAGGATTAAAACTGTTTTACTGGGCGACATCATTTATAGTCTTTATTTTATTATTATTTTTTTTTTGGTTAACATATCAGCTGTGAGGCTTGTCCATATGCTGAGTTCATTTTGTCTTTAAAATTTCATTATTAAACTCAGACTATAACCCCATCTGTTATGGGAACTGTAGCTGGTCTCAATATTTCTAGAGATTATTGGAGTCTCAGATGTGTTCTCATACATCTAGCTTTCTTTTCCTGCTTGTTGTATTATTGATATTCATTCTTCATTTGTTTCTTATGTGTCCCAAGCCATTTCTGCGGTCTCAAACCCCAGGGCACTGATGTAAATCCTATCTTTCTCAAAGTTCCAAGAACTTCAAAGTGTATTTTGATGTGCTTTGACCAACATTGTGCTTAATAACAGAGTTGGAAGTGATGAGTTAGAGAAGAGGAAGACTATACATATTATAATGTGGCACTCCTTGGGAATGACTTAACATTGGATTATAGCAATTATAATAATGAGAAAAGCAAACGCTACTAAAGACTTTCCATGCACTGGTCACTGTCAGTGTTTCACACAGAATAGCACACCAAAGCCCTAAGGAGTTGATAACAGACTATTTTTATGCCTGTTCTTTACTAGATAAAAACAACAACAACAACAACAACAACATCAACAACAACAACTACAACAACAACAAACTTGCCCAAGTTGTCAGAGTCAG
>NW_011896039.1:3139-5144 GCF_000151845.1 Pteropus vampyrus | reverse complement strand
ATATTTGTCTATGATACCTCGGATAAGGGGATGATATCCAAAATTTATAAAGAACTCATATAATTCAACATCCAAAAAAACAAATAATCCAATTACAAAATGGGCAGAAGACCTGAACAGGCATTTCCCTAAAGAGGACATACAGAAGGCCAATAGTCATGAAAAGATACTCAAGATCACTAATCATCAGAGAAATGCAAATTAAAACCACAATTAGATATCACCTCATACCTGTCATAATGGCTATCATCAATAAATCAAAAAACAAGTGTTGACGAGGATGCGGAGAAAAGGAAGCCCTTATACACTGTTGTTGGGATTGCAAAATGGTACAGCCACTACGGAAAAGAGTTTGGAGATTCCTCAAAAAATTTAAAATGGAGCTACTTTTGATCCAGCAATTGCACTTCTTGGTATTTACCCAAAGAAAACCAAAATGCTAATTCATAAAGATCCATGCACCCCGATGTTCACAGCAGCGCTATTCACAATAGCCAAGATATGGAAGCAAACTAAATACCCATCAATAGACAATTAAAGGAGTAATGGTTCGTATATACAATGGGATATTACTCAGCCATAAAAATGAAATCTTACCATTTGCAACAACATGGATGGACCTAGAGGATATTATACTGAGAAAGATAAATATCATGTGATTGCACTTATATAAGGAATTTGAGGAACAAAAAGAACAAACTAATAAAAAACAGAGTCACAGATACAAATGACAATCTGGTGATTGTGAGAGGAAAGAGAGTTTTGGGGGGCTGGGAGAAAAAAAGGCGAAGAGATGAAGAAGTACAAATTAGTAGTTACAAAACTGTCACAGGGATGTAGAGCACAGCACAGGGAATATAGTCACTAGTACTGTAATGTCTGTGTGTAGAGCCAGGTCGCTGGTAGAGTAATTGGGGGAATCACTTCATAAACTATAAAAATATCTAACCAGTGTACTGAAACTAATATAAACTAGAAATTTTTTAAAAGATACTCCTCGTGCTTTAGTTTTCATGTATAAAATGAAAACAATAATAGTGAAAGTCCTGACAGCTGTCCATAACTGACTGCAGACTCAGAGGCCTCATCAAGTCCACTCAACAGTCCTGACCAATGCCTGGGCACACACTCGGAGGTGAATGATGATTTTTTGAATGTGTGGGTTCAAATCAGGTGAAGACAACAGAGAGAAAGATCTTACAGGTTGAAAGGGAGCAACACCCTACAGAGTCACAGAGGTGTTAGGAAACAAAGTGTGTGTGAGGAGTAGAACGGTCCTGTCTCAGCCCACGCTCAGTGGGTGCAGGGGATGCTGGACCAGTGGGTGCAGGGGATGCTGGATCAATCTGGGTGGAACAAATAAACTTCCTGGAGTTAACAGAGCCGGCTCTCAGTTGGACCTGGAAAAGAAGTAGGTTCTAGGGAGCCCAAGGGGCAAAGGAAGGCCCAAAGACAGGAAATGACCAGGGCGAAGGTCACCGTAGGTCTGGGTCAGTGCCAAGTCTTGAGGAGAGAGCTGGAAGAGCTGACATCTTGGGTGTAGAAGAGATAGGAATGGGTTCTGCCTCCTCCCTGGTCACATGACTCTGCTCTTTGAGCGAGAGCTCCTAGAAAGCTTGCTAAGAGTGGCCCACATTTCAAAGGCCCCATAAATGAGGAGCCCTGGGGACTGAGGGCCTCTGGTGCCCTTGAGCTCCAGCCATATCAGGGGTGACTGTTCTGTCACAACACTGCCTGTGGTGTCCTGCCTGAGACGTTCACCCAGGAAGACAATGAGATGACATTAACCTAGCCAGCGTGTCCCATCACCACCACCTACATCCAGTCTGCCAAGGTAGCCTGAGCACCTACGAGGCACCCAGCACAGTGCTAGTCCTGTGCAATTACTGATGAGCGGGCCTGAGTCCCCGGCTGAGGGTGGGCAGGGACTCTGGAGCCACCCAACCCACAGACGGTACAGTTGTCAAAACCACTGCAGAACAAGCTTTGGTGTTCTCTCCGTGTG
>NW_011896039.1:0-1063 GCF_000151845.1 Pteropus vampyrus | reverse complement strand
TTCAACTCTGACTTAGACTTGCTCCTCCCTCCCCAACAGAAACCATATTTCTTGAGTAGCTATATGCAAAAAGCCAAACCTTGACTTCACCCCATATACAAAAATTGAAAAGGGCCGCAGACCTAAACACGATACCTAAAACTATAAAATTTCCAGGAGAAAAAAAAAATCTGTGACCTGGGGTTTGGCAGAGATTTCTTAGATAAAACACAAAAATACTAGGTATAAAGAAAAAAGTTGATAAATTATACTTAAAATTAAGTACTACTCTTCAAAAGACACTGTTAAGAAAATAAAAAATTAAGTCATAGACTGGAGAAAATATTTGTAAAACACACATCTTATAGGTATCTAGAATATGATCTGGGATAATACGATATTGTTAATTCTCAATTGTCCACAACAATGGATGTTTATGTCTATAAAAATGCTGTAGTGTCTTCTCCGGGTGAAGTCGGCAGTCGGGTGTTGGTGAGAGGCTCTGCTGTGCAGGGGAGAGAATCTTGGAACTGATACAGGGGACCTGAGATCAAATTATGGCGCTGTGCATAAAAGGGATCTTTGGGCAAGTCACTGTCCCTCACTGAAAGTGTGTTCTCATCTATAAAATGGGAAGGTCGAGGCTGAGGACCTTTGAGATTTCTTCCTTCCCTAATGACATGAAATTCCCCCTGGAATGTGAGCTGGGTCCACCAAGGTTCTGTGTTCCTCTTTAAACTTCTCATCTCCAAGGCCTGGGGCAGCGCCTGGCCCCTGGGAAGGATCAATGACATTCCTTTATCCAATGAATGGATGAATTGCCTTTTTTAAAATATACAAACCACTTTTCTCACAAGCACTCATATTATTCCCTACAATCAAAGTAGATCCAGTTCAGAAACCAAACTGAACCTTTATAGCTTGTTGAACTCACCTTGAAAAGCCAAGAAAGTGACAATAGGTATCACCTCTCCTTATAGCATCTTTATCATTATAACCAAACTGGGATTGAGAGAGAATCAACAGCCTGATCAATCAACCCTGCTCCTACCACCCCCAGGATTAAGACCAGAATCTTCCATGG
>NW_011896038.1:4567-7040 GCF_000151845.1 Pteropus vampyrus | reverse complement strand
GTTATGATACACCACTATCAAAAAGTGGGTGTGAAAATAATAGAGACCTACCAGAAATGTCTGTTGAATAACACATTCAAAATTGATGTGTTCAGAAATGAAATATATTATTTGACAACATGATTCTAATGAGTTTATTTTATCTAGTCATGAAATTGAACTCACAGGCTTTTACAAAAACAAAAACAAAAACAAAAATAAAACGGTAAATGATCTTAGCCTAATCATGAAAGCCCAGATTTTTCTGTTATTCATCCAGGCAGAGTGAGGTTGAGTTGGTGATGATAATAATGAGAAGGAAGCTAGTATTACTAACAACTAACCCACTAGTAAAAGGGTTTGCTATATTTTTGACCCTATTTAAAAAATACTATTAATATCCATAATATATATTGTAAATAATGTATGTTATAGGTGATAACATGAAAACGTGTGGGCCCAAATTTTTGTAACTTTATTTTTAGCCTTTTTACATGTAAAAATTTTTTAGATAGTTTATGTTTAAAATGTAAAGATGAGCCATTTGTTTGCACTTAAAATGGGTAGTCATATGATAAACCATGTTTTTCAGGGACAATTTACCTATAATTCATAGAATACACAATAGCAAGAAGTGTATGAACTGAAAACTAGGAATCACTTGTTTAAAAAACCACATCACAGTTTGTCACAACTCATAACACCTTTTGTCTGTAGCTTTTTTAGATAGATATAATATCTCACTTGTTTAAAAGTTTTTTCCTCCCTAAAAATACCTTGAGCCATCAATTCACATTATTAGCTAATGGCAACAATTTTGTCCTAAATCCCTGAGGAGGAAAAAAAATGTCAGAATGTTGGCCAGGATTCACTTTTTAAAAATCTTCTACATTGGAACCATTTGAAAAATGGTGCTTCTAATGACATAGATGTGGGCCTTGTAATACGGAGTTAAATTGACTGTCCTACCAAAAGCAAAGCTTTATTTTTACCCTGATAATTCAAAAGCGTTTGGAAATCTCTTGATTGACTTCAATATTTATTTGACTCTGCATCAAACAACCAACCAATCGAAAACAACCAGGCATTCTGGGCTGCCAATCTTCTCCTCCAAGGTGAAATCTCAGTCAATAAAAAGACTGGTGTTGGAAACTGTGAGTGACATTTAACTGAGGGGTGCAAAGTATATGGCTGTATTTTTCATACCATTCCTCCCACACAACTGTCAGCAAGTCTAAATTAACACTGAGAAGTCTATAGGTTTCAATGATAGATGAAGATTTTTAAGCCACATCACAGAACCACAGAAGTAATAGACTTTGCAGTTTGTTCGGATGACTATGTATTTGTATTATCTCATTTGATTTTTGCTTAACCATATCCCTATGTCACTATAGACATTGCATTATAAAATGCATACACATTTCTCCTATGTAATATGTTATACATCCCTCCAAAAAAGGGTTTCAGGTTGTTGCAATCATAATACATATAGCCTTTGTGCGAAATCAGCATTTTTTATAAACAAAAAGAATAATATAACCACCTGAGGTGTTGACTTTTTTATATTATTAATATGATGTTTATATTTTTTTCTACAAATCATTTTAGATATAATTTATAGGGTTTATTTCCTTTCACGTCCTCACCCTTACTTTTTCTCCGGCATTCAGAAATTGAAGATTTGAAGAACTAATTACCAGGTTAATGTTGTTAAGACTCATCAAGAAACAGTTATGTAAAATGCAAACTCTTTCTTAATCGTATTAGCTGGGGAAACAGTGTCGGGCGCATTACACTGGTCTGAGAGAATGTATTTTCACATACCTTACTTTTTCTGAAACCCCTTTTTTTTGGAATGAAAAATGCTCTGACTTCCAATCTGCTTTACATGGGAAGTCAAAACTTTTTTACCAAGAGTCAAATAGTAAATATTTTAGACTTTTGGGGCCACATGGTGTCTGTAACCACTCAACTCTGCCATTCCTATGCAAAAGAAGCCATAGATGATATGTAAATTAATGAGGGTAGCTATATTTTGATAAAGTTTATTTATGGATACTATAACTTGAATTTCACATAATTCTTATATTTCATTAAATATTTTTTTTTGTTTTTTTTAATAATAAAAATGTAAAAACCATTCTTAGCTCGTGGGACATACAAAAACAAGTAGATAAGGGGCCATAGCTTGCTGACCTCTATTTTAGATAGTTATATAAACTGTCCAATTACTACTCATTTCCATTCAGTAATTGGTTAAGCCCTGTATTATCTGTTATCATTGTAAAAAATAATAATAATAATGAGAGGATGCTGTAATTTTCTTAATATTATTTAAAGACTGTGAAATTCATATAACAGGTGAAATCATTAGCTTTCTGACTTAATTTCTGTAGATATAATTGGCAGAATGATGCCTCAAACTTTTCTGTGCTTTTGTGAAGTCTTAGAAAATAAGAAGGCAAAAATGACCTTTGGTTTCAGTCCTTTG
>NW_011896038.1:0-1992 GCF_000151845.1 Pteropus vampyrus | reverse complement strand
TATACTGATTGTGTAATCAAAGGAGAACATGTTTAATAGATGTTTAATAGAAAATTGTTTTTGCTGACTTACAAAAAAGCCTAAGAATTACTAATGCATTCATTATGTCGACCAATAGGTCTTGAACACTTATATGTCAAGCTATTTTCAAGCACTTTTAAGTGATAAACTGGATAGCAGAGTTCTTTATCTCAAGGAGCTTATATTGTGATAATTCCTTTTCACTTATGCCATGCTGTTTTTTCTTTTCTTTCCTTATCTATTTTTTTAAGAGGCAACATGTACCTTTCTTATCATGTTTTGTGTGTGTGTGTGTGTGTGTGTGTGTGTGTGTGTGTGTGTACTAGAGTTTCCTGAATAAAATCAAAAGAAGGATTTTGTAAATATCATCACTTTCCAATAACATAAAATTCTCTGTTGTGGATGCTGTGATGTGTGGCCCAGATTCTCTGGCAAAACTGAGCTATTTATTCCCTTAGCTCATGTGGGTGTGGGCTGACAGTTCTCAGCTGAATTCCTCCTCAGGTCTTATCCTCAGCCAAATCCACCGTGACATCCCTCACTGGAGAAGCCTTACTGTCATGACTGCTTCATGCAGCAGTGTAAGGGCCTGGCCTGTCGGCCTCAAACTGGGACAACATTCGAGGGGTCATGCCAGGTCCAGAACGCCCATGGGGTTGTCTGAGCCCTCTTTTTCAACTGTTTTGCACTTCTACTTCCTCTTACCTAATCCCACTTTCTTCAGCCCTCGTAGTTTCCCGAGCATCTCCTCCAATAAACCCACCTGCACACAAATTTTAGCTGAATGTTTCCTTGGACCTGATCTGTGAAACTTTTACTGCCAATTCTACCAGAGAAGTATTCCTGTTTCATTCAATTTCCTTTATCTTCTGTTTTCAGTCTTTACCTGAACAGCTCTATCTTTGCCATTTTTAATGTCTGTTTTTTGAAAACAAAGTCATCTTGTATTGACTTTTCGAAGTTTTATTGGAAGGAAGAAAGTCACTTTTTCTTTAAAAAAAAAATTATTTCCTTTTATTTTTTTCACTGATGCTTTTCTAGCAAAACCTAATTCAAACTGTCCACCACTCTTAAATCTCTCACAAGCTGAACAATAAACCTTGTAATATCAGGCCTTCCTGTAAAATTTCAGTTGTAAATTTTGAGAGTTTTGTCTGGAGCCGAAAATTGGCCATTAAAAGTGAGGAAAATAAAAACAACAATAGTCTTAAATATTTAGTCACCCAAAAGTTGTTTAAGCAAATAGACCTTAGATTTTTATCTGGAAGTAATTTTTCTAAAGGTCAGTGATATAAAAGTCAGGTCAAAACTAACTAAACTTACTACCTCATTAATTCCATGATGCTTTCAAGATCTAGCTCTATAATTATAATAATTTTGTTTTAAAAGCAAACAACTAAATCACATAGTTTTGTTGCATAGAGAATGTTATATAATTATTAGGCTCTTTTTCTCTAATCTACCAGGAGGTGTTTTTCCCAACCAAATTTGTCAAAGTGTACAGTCTGAATAACTAACGTTTTTACTAATTTGAATAATACCAAGTCCTTTAGTGTGTCAGATAATCTTTTAAGCACATGGAAACAGTGGCGAAGGAGACTGACAAAGTCTCTTCATATGAATGGATGGTCCCAATAAGACAGTATAAATTCTCTGTATTAGGGGAGGTATTGTAATGAATCTTGAGGTACTATATTCTAACGTGTTAAAGACAGTTTGCAAAGGCCAGAACAGTCAATCAAATGGCATTATAACTAGCAACAGTAAGGCACTCTACGACTCTTGAAATTAGAGATGGTAAAGCCCCTTTATGCATTTAATGAGCCCCTACCATGGGTCAGGCCCACTTTTAGCTCTCCTTTTATAATACTGTTCAATCCCTTTGCACCTATTATCAGTACTCATCTTCCTTTTTTTTTCCAAAACAGAGATTATGTCTTTATCTTCAATGCTTACTTTTCTATATATATA
>NW_011896037.1:4809-5198 GCF_000151845.1 Pteropus vampyrus | reverse complement strand
CATCAGCACTGATATCTGATTTACAAACCATACGATTCACCCATTTAAAATATATAGTCAAAAGTCGTCCAATCATCACCATATCAGTTTTGGAATATTTTTTTCATCACCCTAAAAAGAAATCCCATACCCAGTATATTCCCGACTTATCTTAACCACAGTGGAGATTATAAAGCATGAAGGCATTCTTTTATGCCCATGAAAATATGGCATAATATAAATCTCATTTGTCACATCTAAAATAGTATTGTAAAAATCACTGAGACTTACTAGGTATAAACCATGCAACCCAGACACCATTCACCTCTTCTACTCTCTAGGACGTCCTTGGACAAGGTTCTTAATTCAGGGTCCAAAAGAAGTCCCCGAAAACTTGTGAAAAATATGGT
>NW_011896037.1:0-1155 GCF_000151845.1 Pteropus vampyrus | reverse complement strand
AAAGAAAGAAAGAAAAAGCCGCCAAGCCAGGGCTCGGCAATTAGTGCTGGAGTAAGTGATCATCTTGTGATTGCTCAGCTGGGGCCTGAAGACTGGTAAATGCATTTAGGGGACAGAAATAGAAGATGCTGTGAGACGGCAGAGAAACCTGGCCCACTTGCCAGGAGAAAATGTCCCGGAACTGCTGGGAAATTCACTCAGTTGGATTTGGGGTGCATCTTCACGAATGGGAAAGTGAATAAATAAACCCGTCGGTGAGGCCGTGCCTACGACTCACTCTCTTGACTCTTCTCTGTGAGCCCCAGGCTCCTCTGGATGACCAGGCCCCGCCAGTGCTTATCACAGCCCCTCGCCAGGCGCTGACCCTTCACACCAAACTGCCCATCCGGTTCGCCCCCACTGTGCAGTCAGGCCCAAACTGCAGGGGACTGCCAGGGACCCATCCTTCATGCTCTCAGTCCCCCTAGAGCCCGTAGCAAGTACTTTGGCAAGAGCTGGCCAATGCGTCCAGGAGAAAATGGGCCCAAGGTCACGGGGAGGCTCCCTGGTACCATCAGAACCTACTCCAAGGAGATGCTCTGCCCCCAGAGCCTTGGGAATCTTGCAAAGCTCCACCGGAACTGTCACAGCCACGGTCCAGCAGACCGCAGATCATCCCCAAGAGACGGTGGGTCACAGCCCTCATCTGAAACCTCAAGGGTAAGTCAAAGACATGTTCCAGTAAGACTCACTGCAGGGACACCTGTAACCCGAGATGCAGACCTGCTCCCACTGCTGTGGCTCCTAGAAACGTGATGGGTTGCGAGGGCAATCATGTGATCGCCCACTCGATCACGTGATTGCCCACTCGATCACATGATTGCCCTCTCACGATTTCCCTGAGAGCTGTGGGTGACACAATGTCCTAGAAGGCTCTAGGGTCCAAGTACCCAGCCACTGTCCCAAAGGGCACAGAGCTTCTCCCATGCCGACAGCTTCTCTCCCCCAGGGATGACCCTAGAGCACAAACTAGCCCTCCACGTGTCGTCTTCCGCTCGCAGAGAAGGCCTGTTTGGCCCACGGAATTAAGAGGTTTTACTTTGAGTTGATAAGATTTAAAACTTAAGAGGTTGCACTGGACCTCCAACTCTTATTAAAACAAAACAAAAAAAAAAC
>NW_011896036.1:4173-4801 GCF_000151845.1 Pteropus vampyrus | reverse complement strand
TCATTGAGCATCTGTATAACCAGTTTCGAACTCCACATCTGTTAGATTGCTTTACTCCATTATTTCTGGATCTCTGTTCTGTTCTCTCATATGGGTTCTGCTTCTTTGTCTTTCCACTTTGGCCGCCTTTCTGTGTCTGTTTCTATGTTCTAAGCAAAGCTCTTAAGTCTCCAGTCTTATTAGTGCAGCTTTGTGTGTCCAGTAGCACAGTCCTGAGAGGGGTTCAGCTGCAGGCTAGATTTATCCCCAGTCTGTGCCCCTCCGGGGCCACCTGTTAAGATTCAGCAAGCAATCGACAGAATCTGTGCTAATAGTTGCCTCAATTGGCCACACCAGAAACCAAGGCCAGCTGCCAGCAGTGTCTCTGTGCTGCTCAGCAAGGGCACTTGACTCCCCAGGACACACCTAGATGTGCCTTGGGTGGGGCTGTTGGTTGGGGGAGGCAGAGTTTCAGGGAATCCTCTGGGCTGAGTGACCTCTGTTATACTGTTTGATTATTTGTCTGCTATGGCAGTGCTGAGTTCGCACACTGGAAGTGGGGGAGGGCTCAACAAAGTAACAATGGATACCGCCAGCACTTCTGTACAGAGCGAGTCTCCCCTTGGCCCTCACTCCGACAACTCAGTGT
>NW_011896036.1:0-1608 GCF_000151845.1 Pteropus vampyrus | reverse complement strand
TGTATGAGAAGATGGCAACGGATCACCAGGCATTTGAGGACCAACACATTATGAACTGTGAAACATAAGCAAACCAAAAAAAGCAGTTTAGAAGTGGGATTTATTTAGGGAGAACATTTCAAAAAACTAGTAGAGTATACTAAAGAAGATAAGAAAGGTATTACTTTCATGAATATACCAGGATACTGCTTGAAAGAAGAAAGAAATAAGTTGCTGGAAAATAATAGAATGATGGAAATGGAAAACTCAATGAAAAGAAGGTAAATAGAGGCAATACCTCAAAAAGCAGAGCAAAAAGACAAAGAATAGAAAAATAGGAAAGTAAAGAAAGTATGGGATCATATTTAGGAAGCCCAATGTCCAAATAAAAGGAATTTCAGGAAGAGAAGAGAGAAGTAGAGGGGAGGAAATCATCAAATAAATCATCAAACAGTATTTTCCAGAACTGAATCATGAGTTTGTAGTTGAAAGACCACTTGAGAGCCTAATGAAGTAGAGAAAATATTCCTACCAAGGCGCATCATTATTAAAATTCAGTACTGAAGACAATGGAAGATTTTACAAGCTTTCTGAGAAGAAGAAAAGAGGTTTCATGTAAAAGATTAGAAAACAGAGTAGCATGAGACTTTTCAACAGCAGCACCTAGAAGCTGTAAGATATTTGGGCAATGCCTGGAACAGTTCAAGGAAGACGTAACAGAATTATTCTCAGGCATTGTCAGTGTATTGTGACTATAGAATTAAGACATCTTAAGCCATGTAGAGTCTCAAGAATTCACTATACCTTTTACTAAGATTGCCACTAGGAGATGTACTATTCAAAAACAAGGGAATAAAAAATAAAGGGATATGAAACAGGAAAACTAGCACAAGAGAGTGGTGGAAGGAATCCCCAGGATGATATGGAGAGTCTAGAATGATAGTTAAAGGTCTCATAAGAAAATAACTGGGCAAGCATAAAGAACAACTGATCTAGATTAGAGAGTTTTGGAAGACTCTAGTGGAGAGTTCTTTAAGAACGTGAAATTGATAGTCTATATAATGTGCTTCATAATAATAAGGGTTTAAACATTGTGAGAGTAGTGGGATTGAAGTAGTATTAGGTACATTTAAAAAAAAAAAAAAAAAACTAAGCAAGGCCGGATTGGGGATGAGGAAAAATTAACTCTAGGAAAAACAAAATGTAGTTGAAGACAGGAAAAGTAACTGGAGTATACCACCTGTCTGAACTCTATGTAGCATTTAAAGCCATCATATTGATAATGACTACAATGTTAGGAGAATTGGAGTGTTGGAAGCATTATGAGGGTTGCAGAGAGCAGCACAGAAATGCATAAGAGCTGAAGCCTCATTAAATGGAAAGGACTGATATTTCAACAACTAGTAATAAAAGTGTATTATGCAGAGATACAAAGGTAGTCACCTAAAGGGGGGTTAGTTGGAAGTAGTTGCCTATGAAAAGAGAAAGAGGAGATGAAGCAAGGGACTTCTGTATTTTATACAAGCTCTGCAGAACTAATTGACTAATTATTTGCATGTATAACTTTGACAAAAATAAAAACTAGTATCAATTGTGCTTTAAAAAAATGGGTGTGTGCATGTGTTTCTA
>NW_011896035.1:1011-2325 GCF_000151845.1 Pteropus vampyrus | reverse complement strand
CATACCCCTATAACAATCTTCCAGGTGAAGATACAGGTTTCTAGCACCCCAGAAGTCTCTCTCGTGCCCTTTCTTGGTCATTAACCCCCTGAAAGTAACTGCTATTATGATTTCTCTTGCCACAGTGTTGCCTGTTTCTGCACCAAATAGAATCATACAGTATATACCCTTTTGTGTCTGTCTTCCTGTCTTCAATATTATGTCTGTGAGATTCACCTATTCCCTGAGGATCCTGCTTTTCCATGCCTGTATACCTGGACATGCTTATTTTTTCTACCAGGAAGTTTTCTGTTCTCCCAGCATGTCTCACCCTGGCCAGTCTGTGCAAGTCCTTTAGACTCAGATGAAACCTTGCTCTTTTGGGAAACCTTCCTGGATCAGCTCTGGGTTTGAATTCCAGTTCCTTTACCTACAGCTGTATGACTTTGGGCAAGTGTTACTAACAACCTCTTCATGCCTCATTTTGGTTGAAGATCATAGTTTCTTTATTTCAGAGTTCTTGTGAATTTCAAATGAGATAATACATATTAAATACTTAGAACAATACCTTGAACATAGGAAGTACTTAATGAATGTTAGGCATAGCTATTGTGTATATGTGCTGCTGAAGTGAGCACAGGCATAGCTATTGTGAATACTTTGCTTTTCTTATTCACCTAGATCCTTGTATGTACTCTTGTCCTAGCAATTATTTTGATTATTGTTTGTCCCACTATTATACCTTGAGTAGTAGGGATTGTGTCATCATTCATTGTATTTCTTCAACAGATATTTATTGAGATTTCACTATATTCTAGCACTTGATACAGTGGTGAAGGAGGCTCTTAAATTTATTTTTTAATGAGAGGAGACAGATAAGAAAAAGGTGAGATCATTTGGGATCTGTGAAGCACTATGAAGGAAATAAAGCAGTGTGGTGTGATAGTGGGTTGGGGTGCCACTTAACCTGAGTGAGGAAGAGGCCTTCTTGAAGAGGTAATATTTAAGACCTGCAGGGTGAAAAGGAGCAGGCATGTGTAGAGCGAGAGACAACAGCAAGGACAAGACTCTGAGGGGGCGCAGTAAGCTCAAATACGTCTTGAGAGAGAGAGGGCATCATGGCTGGAGCCCACAGATTGAATGTATGGTCCAGAGGAGGTTGGAGGGATGGGCAAGAGCTAGGAGAAGCCATTGAAGGGGTTGAGCAGGGGGATATTGATCACCTTTGCATCTGAGGTATGCTCACTAACTTGAATGTTGGTCACAGTTGCCCAACATTGGTCCACATGAGCGATTTTCAGATAGTTTTCAGGTTAAAACTTTATTATCGTGCCA
>NW_011896035.1:0-961 GCF_000151845.1 Pteropus vampyrus | reverse complement strand
GCTCACTAACTTGAATGTTGGTCACAGTTGCCCAACATTGGTCCACATGAGCGATTTTCAGATAGTTTTCAGGTTAAAACTTTATTATCGTGCCATGTGCCTCTGAATTCTTACTGAACCCTGCTGGTTGGGGATGGAGTTACTTGGTTATTTCTAGACTTTTCTCTCTCCTATCTCATCTCATCCACCCTCTTCAATGACCCAGATTATCTCCACCAGAGATGTGTAACAGAGATGAAGGAGGCAAGCCTGGGCCAGTTGGAGAAAAGGCAAGTAGGAAACAGGTTTTGTCAGTTTCCTGGAATGGTCAAGGTTCCTGGGCAAGGGTACTGATGTGGCACAAAGGGGAGGAGGGAGACCGACTGGCAGGAGGGGCTGCAGAAGGGGTGGGGGTGGGATCAGAGCCAGGAGACCGCAGCTCTGGCTCCTTATGGCATGGCAAGCCAAACCAGGAGCACATCTGGAGTCCTAGCAGCAGAGTGAAGCTGCTGATGAGGCATAGGCCACCATCAGCCAGAGTAGGGAGAGACCAGTCAGTACATCAGAATGGAAGGGGGTAGGCTTGATTCTTAAGTGGTGGGAATTTACATAACATCAACCTTAACAGCAGTGAGACTTTATTTTTTTTTTAATTGAATTATTTTAACCTTTATTTCTTTGAAATAGTACCCATGAGAAAAAGCACATAACACAAATGTACAGTACAGTGAATAATTACAAAGCAAACATCCATATAATCATCACCCATGTCATAAAATAAAACATTGCCAACACAATCCCCCTGCACTCCCCATGCCTCCCAGATTACAATCTCCTTTAGACACAGCTGGTAGCTGGATTTTTTTTTTTTTTTTAATAATAATCACTTCCTGGCTTTTCTTTACAGTTTTACAAACTATGAATCACACAAGTCTTAGATTAGAATTCCCTTGTGTAAATCCTAAATCTGAAGACTGAAGGT
>NW_011896034.1:4364-6660 GCF_000151845.1 Pteropus vampyrus | reverse complement strand
TATTATTATGATCAAACTCTAGAAGCAACTTTTTGCAGTTTGTGTTAAAAAATACCACAAACCTACAATTTTGTCTAATATTTTATGAAATGTTCCAAGATTTTAATAACCTTTTGTTCTGAAACTACATTTTTCTTAAGTGAGCCAGAGAAACATCCTGAATGATAACAAAGTGCTAAATGAATTAAAATATATGGAATATATGACTTTGCATTTAAAGATACAGGGTATATAGCAAGAATGTACAGTTAAAAGGATAATTTAATATCTGATATTCATCATGTAGATGACATAGGTCTTCATATTAAAAACAAACATAATTTGTAAAATATCAATTGCTTCTCTTCACAACTTGTTGGTGGACTAGTTAAAGAAATAACAAAGTAAATCAGAAAAAAAAAAATATAGGAATTAGCTAGGGAAACAAGAATAAAAGCCAGTGCATTTTATAATTTCAAGGAACTATAGTCAGTGTTTTCTGGAGGTGGAAGAACTAGAGAATAGAATTATTGTGTGCATCCTTGTGGAGGCAATTACATCAAGCACAAATGGCCTACCGACAAGATGCTCAATGGAAGGGCTACTGACTATAGTAGTAGGAACTATAGTCAGTGTTTTCTGCACTGGATACCCAAACTCAACTTTTCTTTCTTTTTTTCATTGATTAGAAGAAAGCCTGGACAATGTATTTTATATACAAATCCAAAAGGAGAATTGGATAAGCCCAAAGGACTACTGTGACCACTGTGGAAAAGTCATCACAAGTATGCATCACTTGTCCATCTTGATCTCACGTTCAGTTAAACCTAGACAATCGCATATTAACTCTCAAACGTTCCTAGCCTGATATGCTGCAACTTTAAGTTTCCCTTGTTAAAGCACAGATTTGTTTCCACATTGCATTTAGACCAAATAAAAATATATTATTTTCCTATAAAGAAAAACGAACCACCAAGAAAGTTTTTGATAATGCTAATTACCACTCTTCTCTACTTCTGCCTTCTCACATTCTTGTCTTTCAAGGCTCACTTTCCTTGTACGTATTTTAAATAGCCCCCAGAAGTCTTCAGGTAGATGTGATACTGCCTTCCTCAGAAGTCCTATTATATGCACTTTGTTTATCCAAGAATCTACTTATTCATGAAGAAATCCCTCACATGCCTTATGTAGGTTTATGTGTGTGTTACAAATAGAATACAAGCAAGTACTTATTAATTCTAAATGAAGTTGCAAATAATTGACACTTACATAGCTGAAGGAAACCTAGGTTTATTTAAACTAAATTTAAAAGTGTGCTCACAACAGAGCAGTTTATTCTTTTGAAAGTCCAAATTTGAAGATAAAAAATTAAAATTTCTAACATATATCATGAAAATTCACAAGTACTTGGAAATTACTAAGGTATAAACAACTTTGCTTTGACTTCCCCCATTTATATTTCTTAGGAGTTGGAACTAGATCTTATTTTTTTGATACCTCTTAATAGCTATGATTTATACGTAAAGACACTTAGTATTTGTTCTACTCTCCTTTCTTGTTGATACTTCTACTTTTTCACAAGACTAACATATATTTTATAAGAATTTAACATCAAATATTATAAATTCATATTCTATGCATTAATTATAGACCCATAAGAGGACTAAGGAAATTATCCTATTATGCACCCTCATCCTCTTAATTTTATGAAGTTGGGATCTTAAACAAAGAACTCAATATATATTTTGTATATTCACAGTTTAGCAAAAATCCCTGTGGCTGTTTCCTACCATATCTACTCTTCTGGTCAAATGATGACTCAGGAGCAAGGGCTGAGGGTGGAGGTGAGTGATATCCTTGGTCATAGAGCACAAAGCCAAGGGAAGAGGCTGAGTTGGAGACAAAAAGCAAGGGGGGAATGAGCAACTACTGCAATTGATAAGCAGAATCAAGGGTAGTAGGAAGCAAGGAAGGCTCTGCAATACTAAATCTTAGCAAGTTGTTAGAGAGCAAAGCCAGGATTCTCCCAAACGTGTGGGCAATGATATGTAGCCAATTTAAATTTTTAAGTAATTGTACTTTCAACTTTGGTAGGACCAATTTGTTTTACACAAAGTTTCAGACATAACAAGACAGATGACAACAAATTTAACTTTAGCTACTATTTGGTTTTAGAATAATCTCACTTACTCTCTTCTCTAGCTGTGTGTACTGAGACATGATAATAAAGAAAATCAAGATATTCTTCAAAAAGAATGAAATAATTCCTCAATTTGGTTCCTTGTCTTCTAAGAGGTATGTATTATTATATATTCTC